>NW_027529463.1:1270292-1296862 GCF_008692635.1 Crocuta crocuta | reverse complement strand
TCTAGGCCCAACAGAATTACAAGAAGAGAAGAGGATGAATTTAAAGCACAGATGAGAGAATCTAGGTGTAAAAAATGCTGATACATTCAGTTAATATTTAATTAAAGTGAAACAAGATTATTGAGCAGAAAATATAAGAATAAAACTCACTATCAAGAGAACCATTACTTTTTAATATATTTTTAAAATATTGAATACATAGCTGTCAATATCTACTCTAAGTATATCAGCAATATTAAGCTGAAATATTTTCTTCTCAGTTCTGAGTATACTAAAGTAATGCATACCTGTCTTTTACATGTTTCAGTATGGCTTGGGAAGAGAATTTGTTAGATGATTTATTAAATTTTGCTGCCACTCCCAAAGGACTACTATTTCTTCAAAGAACAGGTGCCATCAACGAGTGTGTGACATTTATGTTCAACCGATATGCAAAAAAATTACAGGTATGAATTACCATCTGCCACAGGCAAAAAGAATTTTTGTTGCTGTAAAAGCTATTAAGAACATCATTCTGTCTTCTCTGAGTGAAGAGGTTATTAAACCTCAATTAAAAAGCCATATAGCATTGTAATATTTAACTTGATATTATTTCAGGAAAGCATTAGGATTAATGTTGGTACCTATGGATATGTTTACGGGATGGGAAACTAACCAGATGGAATTGAAAAATATAGTTAACCATCCAGATGTGTTATAAATATAACAGCTGGCTGTACTAAAGCTGGGAGGAATTTCAGGAGGAGGAAAAACCCTGTTGGGTTTTAATGTACGTGTTAGTAAGAATTTGGTCCTCACATTAAAAATGAAAGTATTTGTACGTTATTTTTTCAATACTGTTAAATAAAGTGTACAGTATAATTTAGCCCTTTCTCAGAAGTCCATTAAGGTGTATTCAGCTTTTTGCTGTGATGGTATAAATATTCCAGAACTTTTGGGCTTTTTAGGATTACATGTATGCTTTTAAAACTGTCATCTTTGTCTCTGGCAGCTGTTGTATATTGATGTTACTAGGTTATCATGTTGTAAATACCATTTTATTTATTCTTCAGTTCTAATTCCCTGCTTTTGTGTAAGCCTCTAAAACCATAAAAAACTTAAGAGTTTTTGCCTGTGAAGGTAAGTAGTTTTTGAGGGAGGGTCCTGACCATCCCTTCACAAATAAAACCTATGAACATTAGTTCATCACTTTTGACTTTAGGTTTGTATGTGCAGATGTGTTTTTAATTATTCTCATTTAAATGGACCTCAAGTATAGAGAACTTATTTACATGCCTCAGTTTATGGCATACTGTCCTCATCTGTCCATGCAAGATATTGTCTTGATCAATTTTATTCCCTGTCATTTCTGGTTCTCAGTTCCATTTCACTCTGCGTGCATTCCACTATCTCAGGCTTCCATGCTAATATTTCTAATATGTGTAATATCGTGGGATGTATACTTCTTGTCAAGCATTGTCTTAGTCCATTTGGGTTGTTAAAATACCACAGATTGGGTGGTTTATATATAAACCGCAGAAATTTACTGCTCACAGTTCTGGAGGCTGGAAGTCCATGATCAGGATGCCACTGTGGTCAGAGGAGGGCCTCTTCTGGTCACGGATCTTCATTGTATCCTCACACGGATACAGGCTCAGGAGCTCTATGGGGTCTTTTTTATAACAGTACTAATCCCATTCATGAGTTCTCTTCACCTCATGATAAATCAAGGACCCACTTACTGTATCACCTTTGGAAGTTAGATTTCAACATATGAAGTTTGGAGGGGACAGAAACATTCACACTATAGTAAATATTGAAGTTTCTCAGGATTTTAAGTTTACAAAACTGGTCATTTTAATTTGAATTTCTCTGTTGGTGAGTTTGAATCATCTTGTGTGCTAGTTAACTGATTGGGTTTTTATTTTTGTTTTTACATTTTTGAAATATTGAAGTAATTCAAAGACATTTATCTTTCTTATCAGATGCTTGAGACTGTGCATATAAAACTATTGCTATTGTGATAATACAGCTAGGACTAGATGTCACTGTTTTAACACTTATGAATATTAAAAATACCCTAGTTTTCACTCATGAAGACTTTAAGATACAAAATAGATGAATATAAGGGAAGGGAAGCAAAAATAATATGAAAACAGGGAGGGCGACAAAACATAAGAGACTCTTAAATATGGAGAACAGAGGATTGCTGGAGGAGTTGTGGGATGAGGGATTTGCAAAATGGGTAAGGGACATTAAGGAATCTACTCCTGAAATCATTGTTGCACTATATACTAACTTACTTGGAAGTAAATTAAAAAATATTTTTTAAAAAACCCTAGTCTTTATACCACACTGGTTGTTATAATAGAAAACACTGTTCCCTGAACCTCAGTAACTTACAACCATATAATACAATAGTCTAATGGTGCCTTATGCTATTCAAGAATTTTTTTGAAAATTGGGATTCTCCATCATGTTGTAAGAAAGCCACTAGGCCATTTCCTTAATTTTGCTGAAGAGAAAGTAGAGACCCAGGCTTGTTAAATGATCTGCAAATGCTCTCACATCTAGTTACTGACAGCAGTAAGACTCAAGCTCAGATTTGTCTTTCATGAAAGCCTAGTCTTAGTAAAGTGTCTGTAACTTCTGTGAAGTTTTTCTTTGCTGCTTCTTTCTCAGTACTTAGTGTGAATCTAGGAAGCCCCTGTGGCTGCTAATATCTAAATCAGCAGGGTCAATGGGGATGATTGATGAGTAAGGTGTTTATTTAGTTATTATTGAAGAGGGAGAGTGGGGGAAAATAGCCAATCATATTTCTGTGCCTCTCTGTCATCTAACTACAGAATTAATATATGACAAGTTCAATGAAAGTGGAAAATAAGAGTAATAAAAATGGAAAAGGAAGGCAAACTTATGAACACATGAATAGGAAATCAAAGAAATCTAATTCTTTCCCATGGTCTTTTAGTTCCTTTCTACCCCCCTCCCCCCTTTTTTTGCCTTCAAAACTGAATGCACAGTTTATATTTTAAAATTTTGATTAAAACAAGTCCTTTTAAGCACATGTACCCCAATGTTCATAGCAGCACTCTCAACAATAGCCAAAACATGGAAAGAGCCTACGTGTCCATCAATGGACGAATGGATCAAGAAGATGTGGTTTATCTATACAATGGAATACTACATGGCAATGAGAAAGAATGAAATCTGGCCATGTGTAGCAACATGGATGGAACTTGAGGGTGTTATGCTGAGCGAAATAAGTCAGGCAGAGAAGGACAAATATTATATGTTTGCACATATAGCAGGATTAGGAGGAACTTAATGGAGGACCATGGGGGAGAAGAAGGGGGAGATATAGTGGGGGTGAGGGAGAGGCAAACCGTGAGAGACTCTTGAATGCCAAGAACAAATTGAGGACTGATGGGTGTGAAGGGGCGGGGGGAGATGGGCATGGAGGAAGGCACTTTTGGGGATGAGCACTAGGTGTTATATGGAAACCAACCTGACAATAAATATTTGTAAAAAATATATATATATAAAAAAATTAAAAAAAAAATAGAAATACCCAGCAATCCCGCTTATGGGTATCAAAAAAAACAAACAAGTCCTTTTAAAAAAAACAATCCTTTTAATGAAACATTGAAAAAATATAAATTGTGAATGGTTCTCTTTGTTTAGAAATCAACCATTTTATTAATCTACCTAGTCTTGCTGAGATCTAAGGAGGAACATTTTTTATATGTTATTTCCATATTCTGTTTTCTGCCAAGAGTGTTACTTGTGTACTTTACCAGGAATACATGCATAATACTCTGTGACACAGCAAATTGCCCAATGTTTTCTACAACACTTTTTAGAAACTTGTATGTTAATGATGAGTATTCTTTTTGTGTGTGTTTAATATATATATAATTACCTTAGTGGAAAAAACTAACATTTCCTCTAAAAATAATTGCCATTGAGAAGATATAATTTTTTAAGTTCTTTTGATTATTAAAAGTATAGTTTGGCTGACAGTCAATACAGATTTATAAGTGAGGAAACTTATTATTCAAGGACTAACCTAACAAATTAAATAACAACATTTAAAGTTGGAAGGAATGTTAATCTTCATCATGGTCAAAGTCCTTTATTTTATGTATGAAGAGACTGAGACCAAGATTGGGAAGTAACTTGTTCAAAGCAAAAAGCTACTTAATTTTAAGTCTGGGGCCAGAACGTCTATCTGAAATAAGATTGCCCAAAATATTAACTCATTGATAGAGTGTCTGAGTTTGTTTTGCTGCTCATTATCTTTACCTGAAAGAATGTCTAGTATACTAACAAGGAGAATTGTTAACCTACATATAACATGTAAATAAAATATTAGCATTTTATGTTTTCCTTCTTTTCATTGTTCCTTATTTATATTGTTAGATCGGCAGGCATAAAAAGTTTGGCTACGGAGTTTTGGTTACACACATGGCATCAACAGCAGCAGGTGCAGTAGCACTACAGAGTTCAGGTAGGTTTTTTTCTTTTAATCACAATACTAATAATTTTAAATAAAATGAGCAAGCCAATAGAAAATTTAGCTGGCATGATCATTCTCAGGATATTTACTCTGAAGTTCTTTTACCCAAGTTTGGCCTTAGGTAAGGGAAAGTTACAGGGTTTCATTTATCTTTTTTCTTCCGTGAAATTGCAATGGGATTTTTTTCCCTTGAAGTATATATACACAGCCTGTTCCCTTTCCCCAGAACAGTGGAACGTAATGAATTAAACTGAGAAGTACTTGAGTACTTAAGAAATTGTCTTCATCTTCTAAATCCTCTCTCAGTACAGTTGAATCTTACAGGATTTTTTTCCCTCTTAAATCTTACATGATTTCTTAATCCTCGGTTTTAGTGGCCTGTATATGCATCGAAATATACACAACCACAATAGTTTTCATACATACATACTATTTCCTTATTCTTTTTCCTCTTTGGCTTCTTGAAAGCTTAGCTTTTACCACAATTTTTGCAGTCAGCATGTATTATCTACTATGGATTAAATTTTTAAGAAGTTTAACAGTGGGAATTTAATATATCTTAAGGCCAGCTGAACCCTAGACCAGAGATAAGACATAACCTCTAATAGGGATGCTATGGTTATAATTTTCAAAGTTTAGTGTTGGTGAACTAGAACATCACTGACCACAACTGATTCTTTGTATTATGGAATGTGTTTCTTGGAAGAAGTTGTCTTAACACTGAATGACTTATTTTTTCTTCTACTGAGTATAAAATCTAATATATTGCCATACTTAGGGGCATATTACTGGAAGCATTTGGAGATATAATCTCAGATTTTCCTGTTGGTCAAGTCATTAAGCTTCTGATCCTAATACTGTCAAGCTTCTCATGAGAGGATTAATTGCAATTGCTTTATAGGACAAAGGAAGGAACAGTAACATTACTTGAGTTCTTATGATCTCTTAGGGTACTATATTAGGAACTTTCCATATATCATTTCATTGATATTTCATGGTATCCCTCAAATATAACACTATTTCAGTTTTCTAACTGGGGACTTGATGCTCTAAGAAGTCAAGGGATACTACTAAGCTGGCAGATTTATAATTTGAACACTGATATTCTTGTTTCAGAGCTTATTTTTTTTCTTTTCCTAACAGAGGAACCTTTTTGTTCTAATGTTATTATGAACTTACTGATTTAATGATTAGATGTTCTGTTTTACACTTTGTGTAATTTAATTCTTCATAAAATAATAATCAGCCTTAATAATCACTTTCATTTATGCATATAGTACCTGACTCTTGAGAATTTAGACTGTATTGAGCCAAAAGTTGTGTGAAATGAAGAATTGTTTTAAGCATAAGAATTAAAAAAACAGTTAGAATAAGGAACACACTTAAACTCTTTAAGTGCGTACCCTGCCTCCTGATACACACACATACACACATACATGCGTACATGCACATACATACCACCTTTCAGTTGCCTTTCATTGTCGACTCATCTGGAGAGTAAAGTATAAACCTTATTTTTCAGAAAAGTATGGCCAGAAGTTACTGGCCAAGGAATCAATCCGGAAACTCAAAATTCATTTCTCTAGGGAAATAGTCTCTCAGAATTAGTCATTTTATAATAGTTTTAGGAAAATTATATAATTAACAATAGGAGATATAATTTCTACCAAGATTAAAAATTATTTCTTACATAAGTATGTGTCTTTTGTCAGTGAGGACCAATCTTGTCAGAAGGATAATTATATCTTTCTTCCATAATTCCAAGAAATTGTATACTGTAAGTATGATGTATATAATTCTTCTTAGGGTTTATTAATGCACTTATAATTGAATTATGGGCCAATCTGGAGTGTGGAAGAGATGATGTGAGAGTAACCCATCCCAGATCTACTCCAGTGGATCCTATTGACCGGAGCTGTCAAAAGGTAAGAAATGATATGAGTATCTCTCTCAGAAATTAGTTCATCCAGGCTTTATCTATATTCAGTTATAACCAGCAGCTTCTCCTGTTTCTCCTCTCCTTTTTTCATTTCTAATTTTTGTTTTCAAAATAAGTGACTAGAACTACCAGTGTTCCATGGGAGTTATATTTTGCAAGGATTTTTTCCTTTCACAGTATGTTTACTGTCATTTTCCCCTTAGTAAAGAGTGATACATACCACACATGCTATGAAAAAACAACCCTCTCAAAAAAAAACCCCAAAACAAACTAATCAACCAAAGCAAAAAAAAAAAAAAGAAAAGTTTTGCACTTGGGTTTAAATCTAATAGAAAATTGTCAGTATTATCTGAAGCAAGGGTGGGTGAAGAAAAGATGCTATCATTTAGAGTAATGTGCCAAAAAAGAAATTCTGAAGCACCTATACTCTTATAATTCAGTGGCTTTTATATATTTGACATGTTTTGCAAATTTCATGAAGTTATTTGATGATTCCTGCTTTTGACTTTATGGGAGCCTGGGAAAGTTTCAGTGGATGTCATAAAATAATATTAAAAAATCAAATTCTGTTTTCAATAATGATAGGCTTGTTCTCTCCAGTAGAAACAAAAACTCAAGAAAAAGGACTTAAAAAATCTGCTAGTTAAAAGTACTAGAATGGCTAAAAAGAGACAAAAAAAATGGAGAGGAGTAACTAGATGACAAGATTGATAGTTTGAGATTCTTTATTTAATAGACTTTTGCCTGAGGGCAAGTACCAGTTGGTGCACAGATAGAAATCTATACTCTAGTACTCTAATGAAGATTTAGGGGTACACAACAGCTGGAAAATGGAAGGAGGTTTCGGGAAGGCTCTGCACTGGCTGCTTGGAGCCTGCTTGGGATGCTCTCTCTCCCTCTCCCCAATCCATGCTGTCTCTGTCTCTCTCAAAATAAGTAAAACTTAAAAAAAATTCTACAACTAAACACCTTTTGTTTGAAGTAATTTTCTAGATAAGCCTAACAGAATATTTAAAGATGACCAGAAGAACTAGTCAATGAACTTCAGGTAGATCAACAGGAATTATACAATCTGGAGAGCAGAGAGAAAATTAGGCAATACTTCTGTGATTTGTGAGACCATATCCAAAGGCTTAATATGTTTGGTTGGTATATCAGAAATGGAGGAAAGAGAATAGGATAGAAAAGTATTTGAACAGAAGCTGAATTTCCAAATGTCTTAAAAAATGTAAACTTAAAGGTCAAGAAACTTAGTGAATCCCAAGGAAGAATGTTCAAAGAATAAAAATACAAAGGAAACCATAAGGCCCACTTATAGACATACAAACTGCTGAAAACTAAAGAGAAAGAGAAAATCGTGAAAGAATATCGTGAAAGAAAGAAAGAAAGGATACCAGATGGATATTTGGATTTTCAGATTAAAAAGAAACTGCCAAGTAGGTGAATGAGTATAAAAGGCTGTTTTTCTCTTAACTTCTTGTTATAGTACACAGGACTCTTTAAAAGAAAACTGTGCTATATAGTGGGATTTATTTTATACTTAGAGGCAACATATATGAAAGCTCTACCACATGGGGTAAGCAAATAGTATAATGGTATGCGAATCTCTGTGACTTCAAGGTTCTTAAATTTTACATGAAGTGGAACAACATTAATTTTTAATCCCTAGAAAATATTCATATTTCAAATTTAAGGTTGGGATTTGATTCAACTTATTGTGCTTTGAAATAAAGTGTCAGTATAAACTAATAGTTAATTTCAGTTAAAAAAATTGTATACTCTTGTAACTATGAACTGAAAGATCTAGAAATAACTCCTAGCAAACATCTTTAGTGCTTAGCTTGTAGTTCCAAATATTATTCCTTAGGGATTCTGTTTTCTTTGGGGATTTAATTTTACTGTCATTTAAATTATAGGAAATATTAATGTGGCCTTAGTTTATAATGAGGTACACTAAATTTATTTCCAGTCCAGTCACTTCTTACCTTTCTATAGCTGTACTTTGGAGCATGATAGACAATAACAACATGTATATGAATCTACTTCAAACTAAAATTAAAAATTCAGTCCCTCAAATACATTAATCTAATCTTAGGTGTTCAGTAGCCACATGTAGCTAGTCACTGTTGCACATTTCAAATTATATAACATTTTCATCACCACAGAAAGAAAGGTCTACTGGACAGCATTGACCTAGAAAAACCATTAAGTAATAGGCAAAAAGATACAGCCAAAATAAAATTTTAAAACAAACAAAAAGCAAACTCCACAGGGTAGAGATGGAAGAATAAGGGAACAGAAAAATGATGGGAAAAAAGAAAACAAATAGGAAAATAGTAGCCCTAATCAATAAGTGCATTACATGTAAGTGACTAAATAATTAAAATGCAAAGCTTTTGGGTCTTTAGGAATTCCCTTCAAAGAAAAAGCTACTGATAAGTTGACAGTCAATGAATAGAAAAAGAGAGGAAAAACTATACATTAGAAGACCGGAATAGCCATAGTTAATGTCAGAGATAAAGGAAATGAAGTAATCCCAGATTAAGAAACATTTGATTATAATGTAGACATAACAATCATAAATTAGTTATGATCCTAAAAATGAGATAACAGAACATATGAAGTATTAAAATAGCTTAAGGAATGCTATTCTTCTTTCCATGAGTATGGAATGTTTTTCCATTTTTTTGTGTCCTCTTCAATATCTTTCATATGTCTTTGATAGTTTTCAGAGTACAGATTTTTTTTTACCTCTTTAGATTTATTGCTTCATTATTAGTGTATAGAAATGCAACAGATTTCTGCATGTTGATTTTATATCCTGTGACTTTGCTGAATTCATATATTAGTTCTAGCAAGTGTTTGGTGGAGGCTTTCGGGTTTTCTACATAGAGTATCATGTCATCTGCGCATAGTGAAAGTTTGATCTCTTCCTTGCTGATTTGTATGCCCTTTATTTCTTTTTGTTGTCTGATTGCTGAGGCTAAGATTTCTAGTACTATATTAAATTGTAATGTTGAGAGTGGACTTCCTTGTTTTGTTCCTGATTGTAGGGGAAAGGCTCTCAGTTTTTCCCCATTGACAATGATATTAGCTGTGGGTCTTTTGTATATGGCCTTTATGATGTTGAGGTATGTTTCATCTATCCCTACTTTGCTGAGATATGTTCCATCTATCCCTACTTTGCTGAGGGCTTTTCTTTTTTTTTTAATCAAGAATGGATACTTTATTTTGTCAAATACATTTATTATGTCAAAATTGTTCTGCAACTATTGAGAGGATCATATGGTTCTTTTATCCTTTTTGTAATGTGGTGTATCATGTTGATTGATTTGCGAATATTGAACCATCCCTGCAGCCCGGGAATAAATCCCACTTGATCATGGTGAATAATTCTTTTAATGTACTGTTGAATTTGATTTGCTAGTATCTTGTTGAGAATTTTTGCATCCATGTTCATCAGGGATATTGGCCTGTAATTCTCCTTTTTAGTGAGGTCTTTGGTTTTGGAATCAAGGTAATGTCTGCTTCATAGAATGAGTTTGGATTGAGCTAGATGTATTATGCTAAGGGAAATAAGTCTATCAGAGAAAGACAGATATCCTATGACTTCACTCTTGTGTGGAGTTCAAGAAACAAAATAGTTGAATGTATGGGAAGGGGCAGGGGAGGAGAAGAAAGGAAAATGAACCACAAGAAACTCTTAATGATAGAGACAAACTGAGGGTTGATGGAAGGAAGTGGGGGGTGGATATTAAGGAGGGCACTTGTGATGAGCACTGGGTATTGTATGTAAGTGATGAATCCCTGAATTCTACTTCTGAAACCAATATTGCATTGCATATTAACTCATATAAAAAATAAAATTAAAAAATAACAAGGAAGAAACAGGCAGATCTTCAGTAACAATTGAAGATTTTAACATTCCTTTTTCAGTGATTGATATAACACATCTTTCAGTTTGTTCACAGATACATGATATGAATATCACTAATTATCACTTGATATAATTTTCCTTTAGAAACTATATCATATTCAGTGACTGCAGGACACCTATTCTTTTCAAGAGCATTTAGCTCTCTTACCAAGAAAGAGACTTACTGGGCTAGAGTGCAAGTCTACATAAATTTAAAATGATTGGAATAATATTGAGTATGATCTGTGGCCACAGTGAACTTAAGTATCATGAACTAGAAGCTATAAAAATCCTAACCCAAATATTTGGAAATATACCTCTAAATAACACACAGCTCAAAGAAACTACGAGGGAAATTAGGAAATTTTTTAAACTAGAAAATAATAAAATATAAAATTTGTGAATGTAGTTGAAGTAGTGCTGAGGGACATTGAACTGTAATAATAATATTTACAGTAGAAAGAGATGTATAAAATGAATGAGTCAAAGTTTTACTTTAAAAAACTAGAAAAAGAGTAAAGTATACCCAAAACACACGGAAAAAAGGAAATAATAAACATTTGAGCAGAAATCAATAAAACAGAAAAGACAAATGAGAAAAGTAACAAAGCCAAAAGTTGGTTCTTGGAAATGATTATTAAAATAAACCCCTGGCTAGGGGGAAATAAGAGACTGAAGAAAATGAGAGACTGGAAATTAATCAAGAATGAAAGAAGAGTTTCACTGAAGATCCCATAGTTATTAAGGGATAATAAAGGAACATTATGATCAGCTTTATGCTATGAATTAAACAATTAAGATAAAATTGGCAAACTTCTTAAATATGCTTACCAAAAGTGACCCAGTATAAAATAAAAAATCTGAATAGCTATGTATCTGTTAAAGAAATTGAATTCATTATCAAAAAACTTTCCACAGAGAGAACCACATGGTTTCATGGGTGAATTCTATGGAGCTCTTATAGGCGAAAGAACACCAGTCTTACACAAGCTTTTTCAGAAAACAGAGGTGAAAGAATCTGTTTCTAACTTATGTGATGAGGACCAGCATAATATTGACATGGATGAGACAAAACTGCTCCATATATATGTATAAAATTATAAATATTTTAAATTATCAAAAATATGTTAATTATAATTAATATATTATAGTAAAATTAATAAAATATCAAATTGTATATAATAATATATAAAAGAATCATTTTTATGATCTAGTGGAGTTTATTCCAAGCAACAGAAAGTTGGTTTCTCATTCTAAAATTGGACTGTAATTCACTATATTAACAGAATAAAGAAGACTCCTATGATGATTTCACTAGACATGGATACATCATTTGACAAAATTTAATNATATTGGACCTAAAGTCAGTTCACTCTTATTTAACATTGCGGTAGGTCCTAGGACAGTAAGGCCAGGAAAAAAAAATAGAATGCATACAGATTAGAAGGAAAGATGTAAAACTATTTAAAAATGGTTTGATTCTCTCAGCTTAAAAAAACTTGCTGTTATTGGGGCGCCTGGTGGCTCAGTCGGTTAAGCGTCTGACTTCGGCTCAGGTCATGATCTTACGGTTTGTGGGTTCGAGCCCCGCGTCGGGCTCTGTACTGACAGCCAGCTCAGAGCCTGGAGCCTGTTTCAGATCTGTATCTCCCTCTCTCTCTGATCCTCTCCTGTTCTCTCTCTCTCTCTTTCTCTCTCTCTCTCTCTCTCAGAAATAAACATTAAAAAAAAACCAAAAACTTGCTGTTATTAATCACTTTCTGATTTCTCTGTTAGACACTTAAAAATACATTTTTGGTTTAATAAGTATAATCGATGTCTGTCATTCTAAGAACCCCAAATCTTAATTGCTCTTCCTTCAGTATTGTCTACCCTCAGAACCATTTTCCTTCATAGCTTTATATCTACAAGGTAAAATGCAATTCCCATTAGTTTCCTGGAAAATCTTTGTTCTTTGTCATAGAGGATGAAGATAGAGCTCATTCACATAGCACGTCTCCTCCTGCCTACCTGCCTGCTACTTTGCAGCTCTCGTTCTCCTCTCCCTTCACTGTGCTGTATAGTGTCCTCTTCCCAATTCTTCCATCCCTCTCAGTAGTATAGTGAGATCATCAGATCATTTAGAGAACCATTTTAAATGATCTAATAGTGTATTTGTGCTATATTACAGTGTGAGTCCTTGAGGGCAGGGACCATTTCTTCATTCATATTTTTATTCTTAGTATCTGGCATAAGTGTTTGTAAGCAGCCACTGTTAAAATATTTTGAATTAATAAGTAAATCAATGATCATTAACAACCTGAAGGAGTTTTAATTCATAAAAAAGTGTTTGATCTTGGATAATTTTTTTTATGTTTGTTTATTTTGAGAGAGATAAAGCGCAAGCATGGGAGGGGCAGAGAGTATCTCAAGCATTCTCCTCTGTGCCAGCTATGGAGCCGATGTGGGTCTTGAACCTACAAACTGTGAGATTATGACCTGAGCCAAACCAAGTGTTGGATGCTTAACCAACTGAGCCACCCAAGGCACCCATGATCTTGGGTAATTTTAAAATGCTTTAGTCTCGGGATCCCTGGATGGCTCAGTCGGTTGTGCATTTGACTCTTTGATTTTAGCTCAGGTCAGGATCTCATAGTTTGTGGGATTAAGCCCTGTATTGGGTTCTGCATGGACAGCATGAAGTCTGCTTAGGATTCTCTCTCACCCTGTCTCTCTGCCCCTCTGTTGCTAGCTCACTCTCAAAATAAACAAACATTAAAATGCTTTAGTTTCAAAATATATCAAATATTTGATCTTCCATTTGTTTTCTTACCGTTATTTTACAGAACCTCATTTTCTTCAAGACTTTGAAGTAATAGGTTTTGTGCTAACATAAATTTTAGGATAATTAATGTCTGATATTAGTAACATCTTAATGATATTTCTATGGGAACTCGTGATTATATTATAAATATTTTCTTGAATTCTATAAGTACTAATGAAGCAATTACAATTTTAAAGATGTTAATGTCTTTTAAAAATGCTCATTATACCAAAAATGCATTTTTCTCCTAGAAACAAACTGCTGAAATCTTCTCAGGTTTCTTTTAAATTGTTTAGTTTGTTTTGTTCAAATATAATTACTGAATTATTTTTACCTGAAGTTCTGTGTAATTACCTGAAGTTCTATATAAAACCTTATCAGAAGTTTTCATGATTCTCTGTGGTCCAGATTGTTTTATTTCTTAGACGTAGGTAGGGAGGTTTTCATTTTACCCATGGAATTCCTCATGTGCAAATAATACAAAAACTTTCAATATAGTATTGATATGTGATCTGTAAAGACCATGTGCCTTTTTGGACAATGTCAGATGTCCTTAATAAATGTCAAGTGGACATTTATTAAGAATTTCTTGTAAAAAATAAGTTTCTTATGTCTCTCATGGTTATAATAGATGGGAAGGACTCATTTAGGGTGCCTGGGTGGCTCAGTCAATTAAGTGTCAGACTTTGGTTCAGGTTCTGATCTCATGGTTCATGAGTTCAAGCCCCACATGGACAGCAGAGAGTCCACTTCAGATCCTCTGTCTTCCTCTGTCTTTCTCTCTGCATCTCCCCACTCATACACACAGATACACACACAGACACACTCACTCTCTCTCAAAAATAAATAAACATTAAAAGGATAATACATTAGACTCATAACTATCTAAATATTGGATTCATATTAAGGACACTTATAAATTATATACATGTTTAAATTATAAAGCATTTTCTGTTTATTTTTTAGCTTATGTTTTTTATAAATTAAATGAATAATAAAAATATGAAGTCTATCTATCATAATCTTTGTAGTCAACACCTTGGTGATTAGTGAATTTTTCCAAGGTGTTTTTATAAGAGGCCATGAACTCTCTAGTTTCACTGTCATTTATTGTACATTTAATTGATATATTCCTTAAACATCTTTTCCTTGATGCTAGGTTTTTTTTTCTCTATAGTGATCACTTCTTGCATAGTGTTCCTCAGATAAACATTCAGTAAATGGCAACTAGGTTATTAAATTTAGTTATTCTACTTTATGATCACTTTATTGCTATCCAAATGATTCCAGCTTTAAATCATGAATGTGTGGATTATTTTCTTCTTAGAAATAGTTAGAAATTGCATCTTCATTTTATGGAATATTTGTGGGGAAAAAAGGAAGCTTTTTTAGAGTTCATTTTTCATTCTACAACCCTTTGTTAAAACTTACTGTGTTAAATATATTCACTATAACCACCCTTATTTGTAAAGAATATTTCATTTGGCATAAAGGTGGAGGAGGGGATAAAAGGGACTCTACCTTCCAAGTCCTCAAACAAGAACTGTGTAGCAAGGGTGACATTGTTAAACAGTGTCTGAAGATTATACTGGGTTTTAAAATGAGTAACCTAACCATGAAAATAAGAAAATGCAGATTAGTTCTGCTGTCAACTCTCTGATTGCATGTCTTTGGCTAAGTCACTAACTTCTCTGGTCCTTAAGTTTTTCCATCTATTAAATGAGAGATTAACTATTCTTTAAAAATTTCTTGTGTTCTGATTATAGTGAAAATTCTTAGTTTGATTCTCAAATTTTCTGAATCTAGCAAAAAGTTTTTAAAATGACAAGGAAAAAACTTAATAGTTACAAAAAGTAAATTAATGCAATACAAATGAAACCAGTATTGGCAGAATACAAGGCTTCTAGATGTGAATAGAGTTCATTAGAAAGCCTTCTAGAAAAAATGTGGCAAGCTTATGAAGTGGGATACAGAGTAAGTGGGAGGGCAGGAGGACCATGTTGGTAGGCTAAAAAGGTTTACATTTGTGGCAGTCACTTGAAGGAGACCACAGGCAGATTCAATTGACTGAAGTGGTGACTTCCCGCTGAGGGATAATGGGAAAGGAGGCTTTTGACAGTGTGAAGAGAAGAAAGGTATCAATTAGTAAAGTGCCTTGAAAGTCATGCTAAGGAGTTTAGGCTTGATGGGTAGTGATAGGAAACCACTGCATGCTTTTGTGCAGGGGATCCAAATATTCATGTTGCTTTTAGTAAAGTTAAATGAGAATGAGAGCTTAAAAACTTCATGGAGAGATTAATTTATTACGATTGTACCAGAAAATGAGCTGATTTTGATAAGAAAGCCATGACTTTTAAAAATTAACTGTAATATTTAGGTTAGTTGGATTTCCGGTGAATGTAAAGGTTAAAGATAGCCTTATGATCTGAGTGCAAGAATATATAGAACTTACTTATTTTGCTTCAGAGCCCTGAAGTGTTGTTCTCTTATATTTCTGTCAGATCAGTTATTACAATGCAAAGAATGAGAAAGATGGATCATTTCATTTTTTCTAAAAAACAAACTTTTTGGGATGCCTGGGTGGCTCAGTTGGTTGAGCGTTCGACTTTGGCTCAGGTCATGATCTCACAGTCTTTGAGTTCGGGCCCCTGAAGAGCCTGTTTCAGACTCTGGGTCTCCTTCTCTCTGCCCCCTCCCCTGCTCATGCTCATGCTCTCTCTCCCTCCCTCTATCTCTCTAAAAAATAAGTAAACATTAAAATTTTTTTTCACAAGATACAAGACATTTTAACCTTTTCCAACTTCTGTATATTCTGTTACTATTGTTATGTGTTATCAGCACCTAGATTATTGCTGATGTTAACTATTTGGTATTTAATGTGTATATTTCACATTTATCTAGATTAATTAAGCTTATTAAAAAAAATTAACCCTCACAGTTGTAGTCCTATAAACCTATGTTTATGACTCTTTTATGGATGTGGTTGAAAAAAAATGAACCATTTAAATGACTGTTTTCTCTCTTTTCTGCCTAAGTCTTTTCTAGGACTGGTGAACTTCTTACCTTATCCTGCTGTTTATGAGCTGGTAGGCAATCGAGATCTTCCCAATAAAGCAGAATATTCTCTTCGTGAAGTCCCAACATGTGTTATTGTAAGTCATTTTCTTTTAATCTTTACCTTTTATAAATAAGATTTGTAGTACAATGCAGTTTGACAGAAAAAAAGAAACATTATTTAATGGCATTTAAAGGCTGATTTGATTTACCCATGGAATGTCAGCTCTGACTTATGTGTGCCTGGAACTTTTGATCCAGGTCATCTAAAAGTTACAGAACCTACTGGAACACAAAGTTAATGGTCCCCAACCAGGAAAGAAACTTGGCATAAATAGAAACATGTATATGAATGACTTTTAGATGGTTTATATTATTAGTCACACCAGTGTTGCTTCCTCATTGGTTAGGATAATTAGGATTAAACTATATCCAAGGGCTCCATTACATTTTCTGCTTATATTTTAATGAACTACCTATTACTACCCCACGAGGGCAGTATATACATATTTATTTGAGACTTTTTTCATATTCATACTCCTAAATGGGTAACTTGTTTTAATCATTTAGAGAGATTTAATTCTTCATCTTTGGGTAAGTTTATGATTTAAACACACAAAATAATGTATATTTGTGCATTCATAAAGACTTAATTAACACTGAAATTCTATTAATAATTCTTTTTTTCTGGTTACTTTGTCCTGTGTGTTATTGTTTTTTCTATAGTTTTGCCCATTTGAATACTTAATTCTTTTTAACCCTAAACATTTTTAAATTTTATTAAATGTTTATTTATTTTTGAGAGAGAGAGACAGAACGTCAGCAGGGAGGGGCAGAGAGAGAGACACACACAGAATCTGAAGCAGACTCCAGGCTCTGAGCTGTCAGCACAGAGCCTAACATGGGGCTGAAACTCAAGGACTGTGAGATCATGACCTAAGCCAAAGTCGGACACTCAACTGAGCGAGCTACCTGGGAGCCCCTAAACCTTTCATTTTTTAAAACTTCATCTACTCTGGGAGTTTTTTTTGATAATTTTATGAATGAAATATAAAGATAGATACTTCTGTCATTGAGTTTTTAATTTATATTTTCTTTTCCCTTGAGTGTTTCAATTTTATCTTGTGCTTACTTGTATCTTAGCACTTAAATAGTTTTACAGTTGACCATTTAGGTGTTCTGTCTTCCTTACGACACTGTGAGTGCCTGAGAACAAGTAGGACATCATAGTCATCCTTAGCATCTAGCACATAGATGTCCAGTAAATGGTTTTCAAAAATTTTCATAAAATTATTGCCTTTGTTGAAATCAATTATGGGAAACAAATGCAAATTAGTTGCATTATTTAATCTAGAACAATGGCTTGGATGTTTGTTCTCAAGTTTTCATGGATATCTGCAGTGCATATTCAAAGATTATTTTTTCACTTTGGGAAAGTTTTGTCTTTTAGTCTTAAAACACTTAGCTGCAGATAGTTTTGTTATTCTACTTCTCCCAATGGATATTACATTTTAACCATGTAGAAAAATAGCTACTTCCCATCACTCAAACATGTTTAAACTCTCCTATTAAAAACAAAGAACAACTTCCTTGACCTGTGTCTTCTTTTAGCTGCTATCCTATGGTTTTTTTCCTCCTTCCCTCCCTTTCTCACCTCCCACCCCCCTAAAAAAAACTTCTTGAAAAAATAATTATACTTGAAGTCTCTACTTCTTTCTCTTCTGTCACCTCTGGAAAGTATTGTAATCTGGCATCTTGTTCAACTACTTAACTGAAATTTTTCTGCCAAAAGTCACCAATAAATCCATAATTCCCTAATCCAGTGGGACCCCCCCCCCCTTTCCTTTAACTGAAGGTGGTAATCTTGCAGCTTTGGGCACAGTTGATCCACTGCTCCTTTCCACTCTCTCCTGTGACTGTGGCACTTCTTCTGGTTCTCTTCCAGGTTCTCTGGTCTCTTCTGTATAGTATCCTTTGTGGAGACTTCCTTTGTGTTCTCTTCCTTTGTCTTCTGTCCTCCAGATTGATTTTATCCAATACTGTGCTTTAGTTGTCTACTGACAGCTCTCTAACTTATGTTGCTCACCTCTCTCAGATCTTTACTCAGATTTCTACCAGATAATGGACATCTGGAAAACTCATGGACATCTTAGTCTTAACCACTTCTATAACTGAATATAATTTTTTTCTACCCAAAATCAATTCTATTTCCTATTTTCCTATCTCAGCATATGGCACCATCTTCACAGGTGATTGAGCTAGAAACCTGGAAGTCATTGTTGACTTCTTTCTATATATGCAATCAATCACCATTTATAGATCGTCACCTCCCTAATAACTAGATCTTGTTTACTTTTTTTCTATTCCTATTAAGGCCACCTTAGCTCAGACCCTCCTTCCTTCCTTCCTTCCTTTCCTTCCTTCCTTCCTTCCTTCCTTCCTTGTCAAGTTAGCTAACATACAGTGTAGTCTTGGCTTCAGGAGTAGATTCCTGTGATTCATCACTTAGATACAATGGCCAGTGCTCATCCCAACAAGTGCCCTCCTCAATGCCCATCACCTGTTTTCCCTACCCCACCCCCAGTCCTCCACCCCCATCAACCCTCAGTTTTTTCTCTTTATGTAAGAGTCTCTTATGGTTTGCCTTTCTCTCTGTTTGTTATCTTATTTTTCCTTCCCTTCCCCTTTGGTCATATGTTAAGTGTCTTAAATTCTACATATGATTGAAATCGTATGATATCTGTCTATCTCTGACTGCCTTATTTTGCTTAGCATAATACCATTCACATTGTTGCAGGTGGCAAGATTTGATTCTTTTTCATTGCTGAGTAGTATTCTCTTGGGTATATAAACCACAATTTCTTTATCCATTCATCAGTTGATGGACATTTGGGCTCTTTCCATAGTTTGGCTATTGTTGAGAATGCTGCTATAAATGTTGGAGTACATATGCCCCTTTGAATCAGCACTTTTGTATCCATCCTTTGGATAAATTCCTAGTAGTGCAATTGTTGGGTTGTAGGGTAGTTCTAGTTTTAATTTTTTAAGGAGGCTCCACACTGTTTTCCAGAGCGGCTGCACCAGTTTGCCCTCCCACCAACAGTGCAAAAGTTTTCCCTTCTCCACATCCTCACCAACATTTGCTGTATCCTGAGTTGCTGATTTTAGCCACTCTGACTGGTGTAAGGTGGTATCTCAATGTGGCTTTTATTTGTATTTCTCTGATAATGAGTGATGTTAAACATCTTTTCATGTGTCTGTTAGCCATGTGGATATATCTTCTTTGGAAAAGAGTCTAGTCATGTTTTCCACTCATTTCTTCACTGATTATTTGTTTTTTTGGGTGTTAAGTTTGGTAAGTTCTTTATAGAATTTTGATACTAACCCTTTATCTGATATGTCACTGGCAAATATCTTTTCCCATTCCAATGGTTGCCTTTTAGTTTTGTTGATTATTTTCTTGGCCGTGCAGAAACTTTTTATCTCAATGAGGTCTCAATAGTTCATTTTTGCTTTTATTTCCCTTGCCTTTTGAGATATGTCAAGTAAGAAGTTGCTGCAGCCAAGGTCAAAGAGGTTGCTGCTTGTTTTTTCCTGTAGGATTTTGATGGTTTTCTGTCTTGTCCATTTTGAATTTATTTTTGTGGTGGTATAAGAAAGTTCAGACCCTCATTTCTTGTTTGGATTACTTCAGTGTGATCCTGTTTTTTTCCCCTAGTCTCAACCTGTAACTTATCTTCATGCTAATTTATTTTCAAAGTGATCCTTTAGAAATGAAAACTTGATGCAGTAATTATATTTAAAATCTTTGCTGATTTCCCTTTACCTCCATGTGTAGTTCTGTTCTTTTGCATGACATACAGCTTCTCCTTTTTTCTCAAAGCCGCCTTTTTTCTTTTGTCACATTCTATTCTCTGACCTCCAGAATGTTTGGACAGTTTCTTCGTTTCTCTGGAATCTGGAAGCTATATAACCTTGCCTTTTGACTAGAAAGTATCTCCTCATTTTACATGCTTTACTCTTTCTGTGACGTCTTCTCATATGTCACATTATTTTATAATTATTTTTGCATTTGTCTCTCCTAGTTCCATGAGAAGAGGAACTATATTTTATCTTTTGCCTTGAAAGTTTAGCAAGTTGGTGTTTTTATTTTTCTTTTGCTACTGTGGGCATGGTAGGTTCTCAGTAACTTCACTGTTTAATTAATAATTTATTGACTCTTAGTGAGTTTGGCTTTTCTTAGGCTTTATTTAAAAGAATTTAAATTCAGTATCTGTCTCTTTTCTTTGGGAGTTTCATGGCATGAACCTTAGGAAGTTAAACTGAGGAGCTCTGTGTGTGTGTGTGTGTGTGTATGTGCGTGTGCACACGCGCGCATAGAGAGGGGGCTTTCTTTGCTTTCTTTTGTGGACACTTTCAAACTTAAAAAAAAATGGTATGAACTCCATTATACCCAACACTAAAACTGCAGCTTTTATCAGCATTCTGTCAATGTCCCTACTTGAGTCCAGTTTTCTTTATGCCTGCATTTTGTTTGTTTGTTTCCTGGAGAATTACAGAGCATATTTTGTGCATAATGTCATTTTATCTGTAAATAAATTAGTATGCATTCTAACTAATAAGGACCTCTGGGTTTTTTGTTTTGTTTTTGCTTTTGTTTGAATTACTGCCTTGTAAATCCTTGTGGCTTTAATCATATCCAAGATGTTAACTATAATCCCTTAATATTATCTAATAAGTGGTCTATTTAAGTTGCCTTTTTATCAAAGATATCTTTTTTTTTTTTTTTCTTTTCACGGTTGGTCACGTCATGATCTAAACAAAATCCAAAAGTTGTATTTAGTCATTAGGTCTATTACATCTTTTATTCTAAAACTGTTCTGTTTCCATGCCCTTGATTTATTGGAAAAACTGGTTATTTGTCCTGGGTTGCATTGATTTAGTATTTCACTAAGAGATGTAAACTGGTGATTCTAGTTCTGCCATTCTTTTGTATTTAACTTGAATTATTTAATAAAGGAAAACCTGAAAAAGTTTTTTTTGGGAGTATTAGAATAAATGCTTGACTGTTTATAAATTCTCAGAGTAGTGAATTGGTGCTCTATTAATCTCCAAAAGGGATATTTTATTATTATTACTATGATGAGCTTCTAGTTTTTATATACATGTTTCAATCCAGTGAAGTCATTATTGCTTGATTTAAAGTTTATTATTTATTTGGAGAGAGAGAGAGAGGGAAGGAGAAAGAGAGAGAGAAAAAGCAGGAGGGGGCTGAGAGAGCAGGAGAGAGGGAATCCCAAGTAGAGATTCTCAACACAGGTCTGAAACCCACAAACCATGAGATCATGATCTGAGCTGAAATCAAAAGTCAGATGCTTAGCTGACTGAGCCACTCAGGTGCCCTAGTCATTATTGCTTTTGATATTAAGATGTTCCTTTGACTACTGAGCCCTTTTGACATGTACTTAATTCTGTTTGATATATTTCTTTCTTATATAAGATGTTCCAGGCTCATTGTATACATTTTCTAGCTCAGATCTGGCATCCACCATCTTCAGAGTTGTTCCTTTTATTAGGAATTGCTAGTTAGAAACTATAACTTGTAACCTAGAAATATTCATTGTTTAGGGTTGTCATTATTTCTGGTCCTTTTAGGGGATAGCTGAGGAGAAATTTTTTTTTAAGTTTATTTATTTTGAGAGAGCATGAGCAGGGAAGGAGTAGGAGAAGAGAGAGAGAATCCCAAGCAGGCTCCACGCTGTTAGCACAGAGCCTGATAGGGGCTCCATCTCACGAACCATTAGATCATGACTTGAGCTGAAATCAAGAATTGGACGCTTAACTGACTGAGCCACCCAGGTGCCTTAGTATTTATTTGTTTTTTTTTTAAAGAGAAACTCCTCATGAGCCTAATATTTTTTCATATATTTTTCTTTTACTAAAAAGCTTGGTTACTAATGACATGAACAAAACTACTTTATAATAGTTTCAGAATAAAATAAGATTAATGCATACATATTGACAATTTGTTTCAGTTAATTTTATCCTTAGAATATATGCCACCAGGGATTTACAATCAAAATACAATATTTTAAAGCACTTGAAGTAAATAAGTCTCTACTCTGCCTGGTTATGCCATTAACTTGATAGATTTGTTTTAGAATGTTTTAAATTGAGAGGTTGTTTTACCTTTTCTTTTGTCTTAATTTTGTTTTTTCACTTGTTATATGGTTAATGTTCTTTTAAAGTATGTGACTCTAATATATAATAAGGTGTATTCACGGAATGTGCTTACATATCCCCTTTGTTCTTTCTCCCCATATGTTTTGATTTTCACTGTATAGCCACTAACTGTGTGTAGCTATTTAAATTTATATTAATTACAACTAAATAAAGTTAGAAATTTTTTTCCTTTAATTACTGTCAGCACTTTAGGATTTCATGTGCACACTAGCCATAGATGGCCAATGGCTACCACATTAGACAGCACAGAGAGAGAACATTTACATTATTGCAGAAAGTAGTATTTTATAGCATTGCCTTATAGCTAACACTTTTTGTTCCTTTTTGGTTTATCTTTCAACTGTTACTTTAATAAAGAATATATTTTCTTCCCCTTCAGACTTAAGCAAATGATAGTATGCTATAAACACTGTCCTGTCTCTGCAATTTTCTTTTAATTTTGTATCTTTGAGATTACTATATAGATATATAGAGAGCTCTTCCCTTACCTTTTTTTTTTAATGTTTTATTTAATTTTGAGAGAGAGAGAGAAAGCATGAGCAGGGGAGGGTCAGAGAGAGAGGGAGACACAGAATCCGAAGACAGGCTCCAGGCTCTGAGCTGGCAGTCAGCACAGAGCCTGACGTGGGGCTCGAACCCACGAACCATGAGATCATGACCTGAGCCGAAGTCGGACGCTTAACTGACTGAGTCATCCAGGTGCCCCTTCCCTTATCCTGTTTTAACAAAGGCATAGTATAGTGGTGTATGGATGTGCTGGGTTTTATACATCCATCTACTGGTGGACAATTGGGTTCTTTAAGTTTTTGTTATTGTAAGTTATGCCTCAATTAATAGCTTGGCTTATATTTATCATATTTACCAGTATGCCTATATATATTTTTCTTTTTTTTTTTTTCCATTGCTGCATAATAAATTGCCACAAACTTGGCATATGAAAACTACCCATTTATCAGCTCCCAGTGTTGCATGTCAGAAGTCCAGCACTATGTGTCTGGGTTTTCTGCTCAGAGTATTATAAGCCTGAAATCAAGATGTTGGCCAGACTAAGTGCTTATCCGGAGGCCCTGGGGAAAAATTCAATTCCAAATTAATTATGAGGAGAGCAAAATTTCTTAGGTTGTAGGACTGAAGTGCCTGGTTTCCTGCTGGCACTTGGAGACCAAATGTTGCTCCTGGAGCTCTGTACTATGGCCTCCTTCCTATTTCAGCTGTGAACAACCTCCTTCATGTGAAATTGCTCTCATGCTTTGAGTCTCTTTGACTTTCTTTTCTGTGAGCGGCCTGAGACAATTCTTTGCTTGTAAATGGCTCCTGTGATAATATCAGAGCCACTCTGTTAATCTTTTTTAAAATTTTTTTGTAAGAGAGAGTGCACGAGCAGTGGAGGGAGGGAAGGAAGAAGGGGGGGGAGGGAGAGAGAGAGAGAGAGAGAATCTTAAGCATACTTCATGCCCAGCACAGAATCCAACATGGGGCTTAATCTTACAACCCTAACCTGAGCTGAAATTGAGTTGGATGCTTAACTAACTGGGCTGCCTAGGTGCCCTGGTAATCTCCTATTTTAAAATCAATTAAGGAATTCTGCAAAAATCTCTTCACAGTAATACATGAACTAATATTTATGGCCTGAGAATCTTGGGGCCATCTTAAACTCTGTCTATTCTAGTATTGTTGGGCTCGATTTCTAGAAGTGAGATCATTGGTTTGAAAGGTAAATTCATTTGTAATTTTCATATGTATCACTAGATTTTCATCCACAGAGAATAATCCTCTGCTTTCCTATCACTAAGATATTATAGTGACTGTTTTCTAGCAACCTTAATAAGAAGTTTATGTGATCAGACATTGATGTGTCTGACAGGAGAAAATAAGTATTAGTATATGTTTTTCTCATGAACTGAACATTTTTCATATGCTTAATGGCAATTGACTTCTTTTCGAAGGTCGTTCAGTTTATTTTTACTATTTTTCTATTTGTGTTCTCTTTCTTAGTTTTAAGGAATTCATTATATTTTAGGGATGTTAGGCCTTAACTTCTCATGATTTCATATCAACTGTCTACGAACACTCTAGGCCCTGCAAACAACTCTCAAGTTGGACTTTTGTAAATTAAAGGTCAATGACACAAAATACTCTTTCCTTCTAACACATACATCTTTGATTGCTTTTCAGTTCCTATCACTTGATTTGCAGTTATAGAAGTGATATATTGGGTAGGAAACCTTCAGTTATTGGAGAAACTCAGTTTGAATTAGTTTCAGTAGAAGAGGAAATTTATTGACCTACATAAGGTAATTTATTGACTCATAATTTCCAGATCTAAACAACATCTGCAGCTTATGTGGTGGCAGGGTAAGAGATAGCTGGGAAACATAGATGCCAGTACAAGTGACAGGAGTAATCCATGTTCCTAACAAGAGGTGATAGCTGATTATAGTTCCCTTAGCATAACTGAGGAGTATAAACAATGAATTAACCCAAGGAAGAACTTGCTAATTGTTGGAGCTGATTAAAAGTGGGATGGACGACCTTGGGATTCTATGAGTTTCTCATCCTAAATTATTTTTGGTGGAGATAATGCAAATTAGATCCAAGAACCTTTGGATGGTTGTAGTACATGATCTTTCAGCTCTTTTTCAATGATCAGAATATGTTTGCGGTACTTAGCATAATGCTTGGCACAGAGTAGATGTGCAGTATATGCTAAATAAAATATTTGTGGACTTCATTATATCACTGGTACAAAACAAAAAACAAGGACCAGTGGAAATAGAAGTAGTCAGGTCCACATCTGTCTGCCTTTCTATGTCCTCCTGTCCTTCTACTGCCTTCTATCTAGGCTTGGAAGCTGTACATAGTGTAGTGGTTAAAAGATTGCATTCTGAAGCCAGACTGCCTGGATTAGATTCCTGGTTCTGCCTTTTATAAGCTATGTTTGACCTCAGACAAGATAAAATTTAATTTTCTGTTAAAAGACGGCAGTAATATTCCTATCCCAGAGTTGCTGTGAGATTTAAATGAAATATAAAAGTTTAAATCACTGCTTGGCATATAAAACATGGTATATAATTGTCTGCTGTAATTATCATTAGTGTTTTCTTCTCCAGATGGTGTTCTCCATGGGAGAGTCAGTGGGACTACCTGTCACTCTATACTGACGTCTTCACTGTCTCCCCTTATCATTGTTTCCTAGAGCTGCCATAACAAATTCCACAAACTGTGTGGCTGAAAACAACAGAAATTTATTCTGTTATAGTTCTAGAGTCAAGATGTCTAAAATCAAGGTGTTAAAGGGCCACATTCCCCCCAGAGACTCCAGCAGAGAATCCTTCTTTGCCTCTTCCAGCTTCTGGCTGTTCCAGGCATTTCCTGTCTTATTGCTGCATAAGTCCAGTTTCTGCCTCCATCTTTACAAGGCTTTCTCTTTTCTCTGCCTTAAATTTCCCTTTGTCTTTTCCTTATAAGGATGTTTTTAACAATCTTAAGGCCTACCTGTGTTAATCTAGGATGATTTTAGAATTCTTAATTACTTCTGGAAATACTTTTCCAAATAAGGTAACAATCATAGGTTCTGTAGATTACAGTGTGGACATATCGTTTTTGGGGGGTCATAGTTTAACTCAGTATGACACCAATTGGGAGAGTGGCCTTTTCCTCTACCTCCCTGCTGTAGACTGAATGTATAGCCCCAAAATTCATGTATTGAAACTTAATCCCTAATGTGATATCTGGAAGTGGGCCTTTAGGAGGTGATTAGGGCCTTAAAAAAAAAAAAAGACTACAGGGAAATTCCTCATCTTTCTGCCATGTGAGGGTACAGTGAAAATATGACTGTGAACTAGAAAGTGGATCCTTGCCAGACAAAAAATCTTCTGGTGTCTTGATTTTTGGACTTCTCAGCATCCAGAACTATAAGAAATAAAATTTTTGTTGTTTATAAGCCACACAGCCTATGGTACTCTATTATAGTGGCCAGAATGGACTAAGACTTCTCTCACTTGAAAAATCCCAAGGAAAAACCTTAAAGGTTGAGTTTTGTATATAGATGTTCATGGGCTAACCAGTCACAAGCCGCTTCTAGTGGTGCAGGTGCAGGAGTATTGGCATTTTGACT
>NW_027529463.1:1264067-1266688 GCF_008692635.1 Crocuta crocuta | reverse complement strand
ACCTGAGCTGAAATTGAGTTGGATGCTTAACTAACTGGGCTGCCTAGGTGCCCTGATAATCTCCTATTTTAAAATCAATTAAGGAATTCTGCAAAAATCTCTTCACAGTAATACATGAACTAATATTTATGGCCTGAGAATCTTGGGGCCATCTTAAACTCTTGTCTATTCTAGTATTGTTGGGCTCGATTTCTAGAAGTGAGATCATTGGTTTGAAAGGTAAATTCATTTGTAATTTTCATATGTATCACTAGATTTTCATCCACAGAGAATAATCCTCTGCTTTCCTATCACTAAGATATTATAGTGACTGTTTTCTAGCAACCTTAATAAGAAGTTTATGTGATCAGACATTGATGTGTCTGACAGGAGAAAATAAGTATTAGTATATGTTTTTCTCATGAACTGAACATTTTTCATATGCTTAATGGCAATTGACTTCTTTTCAAAGGTCATTCAGTTTATTTTTACTATTTTTCTATTTGTGTTCTTTCTTAGTTTTAAGGAATTCATTATATTTTAGGGATGTTAGGCCTTAACTTCTCATGATTTCATATCAACTGTCTACGAACACTCTAGGCCCTGCAAACAACTCTCAAGTTGGACTTTTGTAAATTAAAGGTCAATGACACAAAATACTCTTTCCTTCTAACACATACATCTTTGATTGCTTTTCAGTTCCTATCACTTGATTTGCAGTTATAGAAGTGATATATTAGGTAGGAAACCTTCAGTTATTGGAGAAACTCAGTTTGAATTAGTTTCAGTAGAAGAGGAAATTTATTGACCTACATAAGGTAATTTATTGACTCATAATTTCCAGATCTAAACAACATCTGCAGCTTATGTGGTGGCAGGGTAAGAGATAGCTGGGAAACATAGATGCCAGTACAAGTGACAGGAGTAATCCATGTTCCTAACAAGAGGTGATAGCTGATTATAGTTCCCTTAGCATAACTGAGGAGTATAAACAATGAATTAACCCAAGGAAGAACTTGCTAATTGTTGGAGCTGATTAAAAGTGGGATGGACGACCTTGGGATTCTATGAGTTTCTCATCCTAAATTATTTTTGGTGGAGATAATGCAAATTAGATCCAAGAACCTTTGGATGGTTGTAGTACATGATCTTTCAGCTCTTTTTCAATGATCAGAATATGTTTGCAGTACTTAGCATAATGCTTGGCACAGAGTAGATGTGCAGTATATGCTAAATAAAATTATTTGTGGACTTCATTATATCACTGGTACAAAACAAAAAACAAGGACCAGTGGAAATAGAAGTAGTCAGGTCCACATCTGTCTGCCTCTCTATGTCCTCCTGTCCTTCTACTGCCTTCTATCTAGGCTTGGAAGCTGTACATAGTGTAGTGGTTAAAAGATTGCATTCTGAAGCCAGACTGCCTGGATTAGATTCCTGGTTCTGCCTTTTATAAGCTATGTTTGACCTCAGACAAGATAAAATTTAATTTTCTGTTAAAAGACGGCAGTAATATTCCTATCCCAGAGTTGCTGTGAGATTTAAATGAAATATAAAAGTTTAAATCACTGCTTGGCATATAAAACATGGTATATAATTGTCTGCTGTAATTATCATTAGTGTTTTCTTCTCCAGATGGTGTTCTCCATGGGAGAGTCAGTGGGACTACCTGTCACTCTATACTGACGTCTTCACTGTCTCCCCTTATCATTGTTTCCTAGAGCTGCCATAACAAATTCCACAAACTGTGTGGCTGAAAACAACAGAAATTTATTCTGTTATAGTTCTAGAGTCAAGATGTCTAAAATCAAGGTGTTAAAGGGCCACATTCCCCCCAGAGACTCCAGCAGAGAATCCTTCTTTGCCTCTTCCAGCTTCTGGCTGTTCCAGGCATTTCCTGTCTTATTGCTGCATAAATCCAGTTTCTGCCTCCATCTTTACAAGGCTTTCTCTTTTCTCTGCCTTAAATTTCCCTTTGTCTTTTCCTTATAAGGATGTTTTTAATAATCTTAAGGCCTACCTGTGTTAATCTAGGATGATTTTAGAATTCTTAATTACTTCTGGAAATACTTTTCCAAATAAGGTAACAATCATAGGTTCTGTAGATTACAGTGTGGACATATCGTTTTTGGGGGGTCATAGTTTAACTCAGTATGACACCAATTGGGAGAGTGGTCTTTTCCTCTACCTCCCTGCTGTAGACTGAATGTATAGCCCCAAAATTCATGTATTGAAACTTAATCCCTAATGTGATATCTGGAAGTGGGCCTTTAGGAGGTGATTAGGGCCTTAAAAAAAAAAAAAGACTACAGGGAAATTCCTCATCTTTCTGCCATGTGAGGGTACAGTGAAAATATGACCGTGAACTAGAAAGTGGATCCTTGCCAGACAAAAAATCTTCTGGTGTCTTGATTTTTGGACTTCTCAGCATCCAGAACTATAAGAAATAAAATTTTTGTTGTTTGTAAGCCACACAGCCTATGGTACTCTATTATAGTGGCCAGAATGGACTAAGACTTCTCTCACTTGAAAAATCCCAAGGAAAAACCTTAAAGGTTGAGTTTTGTATATAGATGTTCATGGGCTAACCAGTCACAAGCCGCTTCTAGTGGTGCAGGTGCAGGAGTATTGGCATTTTGACT
>NW_027529463.1:1261137-1263795 GCF_008692635.1 Crocuta crocuta | reverse complement strand
ATAGAGAAAGCAGAGGAGGAGCAGAGGGGAGCCAGACAGAGAATCTTAAGCAGACTCCATGCTCAGTGCAGAGCTGGATGCAGGGCTTGATCCCATAACCCTGAGGCCATGACTATCTGAGCCACCTGGGCACCCCCCCCCCCTTCACTTACCTCTTTCTGAAGTAAAAAGGGTCAGATAACACAAGCATGGCCATTGGGACACATGTAAACAGCAGGCACTCAAACATGTATATATTTATGTGAATGGATATTCTTTTGTTTTTCTGTTCTTGGTTTCAATTTGGCCTATTGAATGTTTTCTCCAGCTGGATGATATCCTTTCAAGAGTTTCAGACTTGTGTTTCCTTTCTTTCCTTTCCTTTTCCTGTGTGTGTGTGTGTGTGTGTGAGAGAGAGAGAGAGAGAGAGAGAGAGAGAGAACACGAGTCCAAGCCTTACTTGCATTGGCTCCTTGTTGGGAAGCTGCTGGCTTGATTTAGAAAACTGATTGCCTTATTGACACATATTGCAGTGCTTAGAAACTGAAGTTCTCCATAAGGCAAGCTTCTCGGGAGTTTCATTTTCTTTCCTAAGTGGTGATCCATCAATGTAATCTTCTTTAAAGAACAAATTATTTACCGTAACATTTGTTCTCTGAAAATTCATTATCATTGATAGATCGCTGCAATCTACTCTTCCATTAGCTTGCTGGTAATACATTCTCTATCTCTTTTATTTTTAAAATATCTAGTACTTAGATTTGGAACTAGAACTTTATAGAGTCCCAAAGTGTCACTGACTGTCAAAGTCTGGGTGAGCTTAGTTTCAGATTAGTTGACAAATTTCAGTCACCTATGCTAGTATCCTACTAATGAAGAGAAATCAATAGTAATCCTTCTGGAAGTTTCTATGCATCCTGACAGATCCTTTTCTCTCAGGTGAGAGAAAGCCAGTGATACATAATTCTAGATTAATCTTGAAGACTGTAATAAAAACAGTGAAAATCGTTTCTTAAATTATTTTATTCAGTAAAAATATAAGAACACATAGCAAATAAGCTTCTCCATATATACACTACAGAGACTATTTAATAGTATCCAGGTGCCTGACAGGTCAAGGAGAGCTCCATGGCTCCATCACTGTAGCTAATCAAGACTGTCAGAGGAGAAATTAGGAAAAAGGAGAGAGTGGGTAAATTATTGAGAATCTGAATAAGAAACTGGGAATATGAATGAGTTACTTAGCTCATGTTCTGTCATAATGTTTGAAACAAGGAGCACCCACCTGAAAGCAGACAAGATGACAGATTTTAAGGTCATAATTTTTTTATTCTTCATCGTTAGGCAGTTGATTTAATATTTGCTGATTGTAAACTCTTGTGCTAGTATTTTCACATTTTTACTAGATATCTGTAGAATGATAATAAATGCATTCCTAGATGTTATGTATAAATTTCTACTGTACAAGTTGACACAAAATCCAGTTTTTACTCTGAGTTAGTATTTTTCAAATGTTTTTTTTTAAAGATTCATGATTTCCTCATCCTTGCAAAGCCATTTCCCCACCTCTTACTTATTTGTTTATACAACATCTGTACTATCATCCACACAGACCTCAATCAATATTACGTGATTTTACTCCCTAGCAAAACCTCCCTTTTGTCTTATTGGTCATGGAAATGTCTTCAATTTGAACACACTAGAGGGTAGCAAGTTGCTTGATTAGAAAAATGAACAATGAGAGAGACAAGTACTTATCTATGAATAAACTTCTTTTTTCTAATTTTTTTTAAACTTATTTTTGAGAGAGAGAGACAGAGCACAAGCAGGGGGCAGGGGAGAGAGAGAAGGAGACACAGAATCTGAAGCAGGCTCCGAGCTCTGAGCTGTCAGCACAGAGCCTGATTGGGCTCTAACCCATGAACCGTGAGATCACGACCAGAGCCGAAGTCAGATGCCTAACTGACTAAACCACCCAGGTGCCTCTATAAATAAATTTCTTAGTCCTAAACCCAAAGATCTATAAAAAAGATGGGCATTATAAAAAGAAAGACTTTTAGGGAGTGCTCAAAACTGTATGGTAGGTTGTCAGTGCTTGAGAGGGTGGGTGTCACCTGACTCATCGGATTCTGCACTGGAATCATGATTTTAAACAACAACTTGAGGATCTTTTAAAAGGGTATGAATGCCAGAATCTTACTCCCAAGGATAGTGACTTAACTGATCTGGGGTAGAGCTTGAGCATTATTTATATATGTATATTTATATATAATTTTTTTTGCAGTTCTCTAGGTGCTTCCAATGTTCAACCAGGGTTGGAAACCACTGATTTGAACGTGCAGAGACTATCAACAAAATCTCAGATAGCTACTATATAAAACTATTCAAGTCCACTGTTCATGCTTCACATTTGTAGATTTCATGTTTGTTTTTCAAAGTAGTTTACATTTTCAGCAGTATAATCAGTATTTAGCTGGCTGTACAAGTTGCTTACACAATAACCAGAATGGGCTATAAACTAGTGAGTCTCTATTTTGGCTAATCATTATTAGATGACTCATTTCAAGAACTTTGACAAATCTTAATGCCCAGGCACACCCAGACCAATTAACTCAGAATCACTAAGGGTGAGACTTGGGCATTTAAGTAATTTTTTTTTTTATCCCCTACTTAGGTGAT
>NW_027529463.1:1170716-1261097 GCF_008692635.1 Crocuta crocuta | reverse complement strand
ATCCCCTACTTAGGTGATCAAATGTAAGGCCAAGTTTGAGAACCAAAAATCTAAATAAATATTTGTTGATTTGTTTTTTCTTTAAATGACTTGTCAAGCACATTCTCACTCCAAGTCTTTCTTTTTCAGGATATTATAGATAGACTTATAATTTTGAATTCAGAAGCTAAGATTCGTTCTTTATTCAACTATGAACAGTCACACATCTTTGGTCTAAGGTAAGTTGCTAAATTTTACCTGAGATACATTTCCTTTTCTTTCTTTTTTTTTTTTAAGATTTTTTATTTATTTTGTGAAAGAGAGAGTGCAAGCACATGAGAGTGAGGGAGGGGCAGAGAGAGATTGTCATCACATTGTTGATACATGTAATAGAGTTGTGTAGTGTGGTGGTTAGGTTGGCAACATGGCTTCTGGAGTCAGACTGTCTGCTCTTTACTAGTTGTGTGAGGTGGGATCTCAGTTACCCATTGGTAAAATGGAGGAAAATTATATTTTTTTCTTCAGAGTTATAATGAGAATTGCATAAGAAAAATTAAAAGGAATTACTATAGTTCCTTTTAATATCGCAAGAACTATAAAAATGTTAGTAGTGGATGTGGCAGCATTAGTACTTGAAGTGTGTTTTTATATGTGCTTGTTTTATATGATTTTTGTGTTTTACTGGGAAGTTAATTTTGTCTTCATTTTTCAGTATACCAGTAGTCTTCTGCATACTGCCAAGTAATTTGCTATGTTTACATCAGCACTGAGACAAAGAAAATGACCAAATCACTTTTCTGAGGAAAAGTTTACATTTTTTGTGCTTTTTAACAATTCTTCTACAATATATTTGATTCATCATATATAAGGATGAACTCTTCTTATATTTGGTTGTATTTTTAAGTCATACTTTTGAAGTTAAATAATTTCCTTTCTTTTACTAATTTCAGTCTAGCATTGGTCAGTGTGGTTCAATAGTGATAATTTATTTTTATATTTATTTTTTAATATAACTTAATGTCAAATTGACTTACACACAACACCCAGTGCTCATCCCAACAAGTGCCCTTCTTAATGCCCATCACCCACTTTCCCCTCTCCTCCCTCCTATCAACCCTCATTGATTAAATACTCGTTCTCTGTATTTAAGAGTCTCTTATGGTTTGCATCCCTCCCTCTATGTAACTATTTTTTTTCTCCTTCCCCTCCCCCATGGGCTTCTGTTAAGTTTCTCAACATCCACATATGAATGAAAATATATGATATGTGTCTTTCTCTGACTGATTATTTCAGTTAGCATATTGCCCTCCAGTTCCGTTCATGTTGCTGCAAATGGCATGATTTTATTCTTTCTCACTGCCAAGTAGTATTCCATTGTATATATAAACCATATCTTCTTTATCCATTCATCAGTTGATGCACATTTAGGCTCCTTCCATAATTTGGCTAATTTAGATAATAGATTTGTATTATATAAGTCTCATGTTTCTCTGTGTTTTTTGAATTCTTACCTGTGTCATTTATTTACTTTCTACAGTGATTTTGTTTCCAGTTGTACCTTTCTTGTACTATCTTCCCTTCAGTAGATCATCTCATGAACATTTTTGCCTTCTGCCTTTAGCATTGCTTGTTCCATTCATTTTTCCCCTCTGAATAAGGGTAAGTTTAACACAGTTTCTTTAGGTTTCCACAGCATTTAGATTAGGCTAATATATGGCTTACTGGAATGTGGATTTTTACTTTTCAGTAGCATTACATTCTATGTAAATTTCTCAATTTTTACTTGCCAAGATCCTACAAATCTTATATTGTAAGTGACTAATATATCAGAAGGCCACTTCTTTGATTAGCCCTCCTCTCCTCTCTGTTTCCACTAATAGCCTATTCTTTTCTAATTTTTGGTATCTGGGTGCAGACATGCCTTCACATGTTTCATCTTATAATGCAACATACTCAAAAAGAAATTTTCCTTGACCTCACATCTGTGAAGTCACTGTCTTGTTTCTCTCTCTCTCACCATAGCAAGACATCTGTGCAAACTGTCCCCACTTGCTTACTTCTCTTTACTCCTCGACCCACTTAGTTTTGACCTTGCTTGACTCTGTTAACTGTCAGAATGGCACATCTTGCTCAAGTTGCTTGTAGCTTCTATGCTGATGAATGTAATGGATTCTTTTCTTTTTAATTCTCATCTTATTATAACAATCAACATTTGCTATAGTGGACCATTTCTTTCTGTGTGAAAGTCTTCTTTGCTTCTGTGACACTTCTGTGGCTGCTCTTTTTCCTCTTTTTCATTCTCTAAGCATCACTGAAATTTGAAATACTCAGGACTTTGTTGTGGGTCACTTTTTTCTTCTTTGTTCTGCCCAAATTCATCTACTTACATACAGTATCCTCTGTATGTCGGTGGGTGCCCCACAATTTATAGGCCTAGTCTAAATCATGAATCAGAGCTATCAGACTCAAATATATAACTCTTTTGATAATTCATAGATTTCTCAGATGTTAGAAACTTAACGTGTCTAAGACTGAACTCTTGGATCTCCTACAAAAACAAACAAAACAAAATAAATCTCTTTTCATCTCAGTAAGTGACCCAGTCATCTAGTCAGTTGTTCACTCTTGAAAGTCATTTTAACTTTTTTCCTTTACTTTTCAAACAATGATTTATCTTTATAGAGAAATTAAACAATTCAGAAGACTAAATTATAATAAAGTGAAATTCTTCATAACTCTGAAAGCAACAGTATTTTTAAAAATTTTAATTCCAGTGTAGGTTACATACAGTATTATTTAGTTTCAGGTGTACAATATAGTGATGCAGCAATTCCATACATTACTTGGTGTTCATTCATACATTACTCTTAATCCCCTGCACCTATCTGAAAGTAACATTATTAACATTGAGGAAAATTATTCTAGACATCTTTCTGTGCATATACAGACAGAAGAATAGATATATGGAGATATCTTTTATAAAAATGGATCATAATATAGTTTCCATTTTAAATTCTAACTGAATTTTATAGAAAAGAAAAAAACTAGTGAGACAGAAGAAATTGCTGAATTTCAAATAACTGATTTTTCACTCCAGGGGTTGTTATTTCCCCAGAGATTCCTCTGAGGTTAAGAAAAAGAGATTATGTAAAACTTTTCAAGTAGTTTAAACATTATGTTTCACTTTTAGACAGTATCGATTGACTCTCTGCTGTGAAAGATGAGGACATGAATGCTCTCATTTGCCTCCCACCTCCCCTGTCTCCACCTGTTAGGAGGATGTTCTTCTGGGAGATGAAACTACTCTAGAGTTCTTAGTGTAGTGACATGAGCTATGCAGTACTTCTTTAATATGACTGCAGATTAATGTTTATAATTAGTTTACTTTTCTCTACTTCATTTACTCAGTCAATATTTATGGAGTACTTATTATGCTTTATGCTAGAAGTAGGAAATGCAATGAGTAAATAAGATGTGGTGCTCTTTCTCTTTAACCTTACTACCTAATGAGGAATCAGATATTGAGATAATTAAGCAAAATGTGAGATAATTAATGCAGAAAAGAAACATATCCTTATAAAGCTCCCCACCTTTCCATTTTAAATAACTGGCACTACCTGACTCCTTTATGTGGCTTTCAAGGAACTCGGTAATGTTATCTGTACCTTTCCTATGTACATTATTTTCCAACTTTCTTCAGCCTGAACTAATGCTGAGTAGGTTACGCTTCTTACCTCCCTCAAGCCTAGTGTTTATTATTGCCTATATCCCTATTTTTCTGTGTCTTGAATATTGCTCTCACTTTTGTCATCTTACAAAAATTTGACTCATCCTTCAAGGCAGACCTTGCTTTATAAATTACTTCCTCTATGGCTTCCTAGAGCACACTTCGATCTTGTCTTTTTCCTGCACATTCTCTGCCTTTATGGTCATTCCCACAAATTCAATATTTATTTCTCCCCTGACTAAAACAAACTTCCTGAGAGAATATTTTCTTTGACTTTCATGTCCACCCTATAGCTAGATACTTTTTGGTTCATTGACATTTATTTGCTAGATCTGTTGGGTTTTTTATTTAAGGAAGCTGTATGTTTATTGAAAACTTTGGGTGCCAGTTATTTTCTTGAACATTGTCTTTTATGGACAATTAAGTTAACTTGGGGTTCTTATCCTCTATAATTTCTTTTTTTTTTCTTAAAGTTGAGGCTTAATTGAAGTACAGTTAACATATATTAGTTTCAGGTTATAACATGATTCAATATTTGTATGTATTATGAAATGGTAGTTAAAATCTATCACCATACATAGTTATGGAATTACTTTTCTTGTGATTAGAACTTTGAAGATTTACTCTTAGCAACTTTTAAATATGCAGTGTTGTATAAAGTGTAATCAACATGCTATGCATTACATCTCCATGACTTATTTATTTTTATAACTGGAAGTTTGTTTTTGACTCTCTTCACATATTTCCCCCATCCCCCACTCCGCACCTCTGGCAATTACCAGTTGGTTCTCTGTATTTGAGTTTGGTTGTTTTGGAATTTCACATGTAAGTAAGAACATACAGTATTTTCTCTGACTTATTTCACTTAATATAATTCCCTCAAGTTTTATCCATGTTGGATTTCATTTTTTTGATGACTAATATTCTATTGTATATATACTGCATTTTCTTTAGCCATTCATCCATTGGTAGACCTTCAGGTTGTTTGCATATTTTGGCTATTGTACATAATGCTGCAGTGAATATGGGGGTGCATAAATCTTCTCAAATTAGTGTTTTTGTTTTCAGATAAATACCCAGAAGTAGAATTGCTGGATCATATGGTAGTTCTATTTTAAAATTTTTGAGGAACCTCCATATTGTTTTCCCAAGTAGCTGGACCAGTTTACATTCCCACCAACAGTTCAGCCATTCTGACAGGTGTGAGGTGATATCATTGTGGTTTTGATTTGCATTTCTCTGATAAATAGGGGTGTTGAGTATCTTTTCATGTAACTTTTGATCATCTGTATGTTATCTTTGGAAAAATTCTTTTCAGATCCCTTGCCCATTTTTTGAATTGGATTTTTTTTGGATGGTATTGTATGAGTCATTAAATATTTTGAATATTAACCCCTTATGAGATTTGATTTGCAAACATTTTTTCATTCAGTAGGTTGTTTTTTCTTTTTCTGGATGATTTCCTTTGCTGTGCAGAAGCTTTTGAGTTTAATGTAGATCCACTTATTTATTTTTGCTTTTGTTGCCTTCACTTCTAGTGTCACATCCTCTGAAAACTTTTGATCCTTTTCATCATAGCTTAGCAGTTTTAAGATATTCTTAACTATCTTTAGTTAGAGGAATGTTATGCTCATGCCTAAAATATTTTATTTCAATATAAAAACTGTATCTCATGGAAGAAGAATTAGGTCATTCAGTATTAATAGTTTTCTTTAAATGAAACTCCAAATTAAGTTTTAATTAGACTATAGAATCACACATTTTTAACAACTTATATTTTATATAGTAATTCTTCATTAAATATACACATTAAAATTTAATATGGTTAAAGAGATGTTAATATAGTTCTCTAAAACTTATTCCTTCTTTATTTGAAACTCTAATGTGGCCTATTGTTAGTTTTCTTAAAAAAAAGCAAAGGCAAAAAATAACCAAACTCAGTAATCTGTATTTATAGAACAGACTTTAAAGTTTATTACTTTCTGTTTCAGTTATTTTACATTTATCCACCAACAGTAAATTGTATAGGCAGTACAGCAGTTTTATGTATGACCATTTTCTTTGAAAAAAAGAATCTGACCTATAAGATGATATGAAGACGAAAAATAAAAAATAGTTTTCAATGTAGGACCAGTGTGGTTATTTTAACAGACATAGACAAGTGTTAATAGTCCATCACAACAAATCACAAAATTATTTATTCCCAGTGACCCAGATGCTAATTGGATTTAAATCTGATTAACATTACTAATAAGTAATTTTATAATTATCTCTTGTGATCTTTAATATCATAAATTAGAATGTAATATGACTATAAACCCATCCACATTTTGGACTTTGTACACGCATGTACTTGAACACATAAATACATATACAATATTTAGTTTTAAGTTTATTTGAAGAAAACTGATAATCTGTTACTAATTGAAGACCTCACTAATGGATTTAAAATTCATATTTAATCAAAGAATTCCTGTTTATATAGAATAATTAGAAAATAATGACAACAAAACCTTACTTGTTAGTCTTTCTCTTAGAAATAAATACCATTAACATTTCATGCCAATATTTTTCAGTTTTTAGCTGGATATGGTTTTTGTAAATAGGAGCTTTGTTTTAATACTACCTTTTTTACTTAATTTTAAATTATTTCATACCTTTAAATATTTATATATACACAGTTTTAAAAGACTGATATTCTAGTATATCAATGAATCCCAATTTTCTGTGTTTAGACTGCAGGTTAATTTTTGAAAATTACATTTTTATAAATATCTTTATGCCCATAATTATCTTTACAACAAATCCTTAGAAATGGACTTGCTATGTTATATAGAGTAGGCACATATTTGAATTCTGTGTATTTCTATTTTCCCTCTTTTCATGACTCCTTTGCCTCTCTTTGCCATTTTATATTCCACCCACTAGTGACACTTTTTCCTATTATTCACTTGTTCATTCAGAAAATATTTATTGAATTCCTACTAAGTGGTGCACTCCAATGAATGGTCTTTCTTGGGAATTCTGTGACTTTGTTCTCTTTTTATTTCTGGATTCCTTTTTGTCCTTTGTTTTTGCCGATTCTTTTTCCTCTTCCTTTAGTTACCTTTTCAATTGAAGTCTCTTCTAGTATGTCTTCAGTACTTTTACCTCTTTTTCTATGCAGTCTTCTGTACTGACTATAACCCTATATCTGTATCAATCCCTAAGCTTTCCCTTGATCATATGTCCAATTTTATTGAACATTTGGCTCTGCATACCTGCAAGATCAGCAAACTCAGTAAATCCAAAAACTATACTCTGAACTTTACAGAAGTCCAAACTAACCTCTAGTAGCTTCAGGGGATCCCAGAGCATTTTCTGAAACAGATATGAGTTTGGTACTCAGAATGAGTGAGTAAGCTCTTTACAGCCTTGGCTCACCTAGTTTTACTGGCAGACTCACTTTTAACTCCTTCTTTCTCCTCTTCAGATACAGTTGTATACACATCAAAAACTTTAATCTCCAGATTTGGAAGTATGGTTGTGTGTATAATCCATGTCCCTGTCTTGGTTTTGATCAACAGGCCGTGAGTTAGGCATTCCATTTCCATTAGCTAGTTTTTATGCACTGATCAGAAGGAAGTCTTTTGTATTAGATTTTTGTACTGTTTATGTTTATCTTGACCAATACATTTGATTACAGAGCTAATGAATAACTTAAGGAATTTATCATTATCATGGTGCATACATGGAAGTATTCGAAATGTTGGTAGAAATGAAATGTGTTGATTAAGTGTATCCAAGGAAGAAATATTAGGAAAAAGTGTCAGGGTGGAGAGAAAAGGCTTGTGACTCCAGGCATGAGGTAAACAAAGAACATGGCTTGAATTTCTTTGAGAAGAGATGGTAGCTAAGACTAAACTTCACAGAACTATTCTAGGTACCCTGGACAAGTGCCTGCCTGCTCATATTAATGATATATTTGAAAGTGACATACAAAGTATGTGGTAATTAAGAATTATTTGTGTGGTAAGGTTTGATTTGAGTTATTAGCAGATTCCTGGGGGATCTGCCATATTCAAGATAAATTCCAAAACAAGTGAAGGCATTAGTCCCAAATTTCAGATATTGCTTTGTTCCTTCTGGTAGTTCAGATGAACATTCACATTAAGGAAACACCAATTGTTCATATCCAGAAATGGACTGAAATCAGAGATGGCTGGATTTTTAAAATAATTTTTTTTTATTCCATACGTTAGAGACACATTCTTCTAAACTTATGAATATTATATTAAGTTGGTATCACCCTGCTTCAAGTGCCACAATCTCTTTAAATTCTAAAGATCAGAAAAAAAATTTACATTTCAAACACTAAAAGATTTTTGTAACTTATTTGCTGCCTGAACCTAATCTTATCTGAAATGATGTGAGACGCTCTAGTCTTTATTTAGCCTGCCTAATTTGCATATCAGTCTTATGCTGAAAAAGTATTAATATTCTTGATTATGAAGTGTTATTCCAGATTCTGTGTATAATATATTTTGTTGCTAAATCCATAAAAATTCTATATTCATGGTCCTAAGGTTTATAGATAGGGAATTATAGACCTTTACATCATGAATTTACAATTTTCAAATCACATATGGGTAGGGGAAGGAGATAGGGGTGAGGAGAAAGAGAAATATATATTGTCTGGTATTTCAAAATACAGTTTGGCAATTATATAAAATGCCAGTTTCTACATTAGATTGGGAGGCTTCTTTGCATTTGAGATGAAACAATGTATCTTCCTTTTTGATAGTTGGGCCTAAGATTCAGCTACAGAGCTCTTAGCATCCTGGCTCATGTAGGGTATAGTAGGCTCTCGTCAGGTCAGGATCCACAAGGAACCTCACAGAGGGCTTAACAGCGTGGTTAGTGTGAGCTGGTGCACATCATTTCTGACCACAATGATAACAGAAACAATCTGGCCACAGACTAGTCTTTTGATTATAACTAGCTTATACTAGTTATATTTATTAGTGCAGATTCAAAGATATATTGATGTCTCTTGGAGAGCATCTATACTTGATGTATTTGTGTACAGTGTTGTAGTGAAATTAGATGTCTGTAAATTATTTGGCTTAATAGAATTAACAATGTTAACTTTTTTCCAATGCATAAAAAGCCCATGCTTATATTTTATAATGTATATAAAGTATATAAATATATCATAAAACTTATAGGGCCAATGTAAAATTAATATTATCAATATGCATATAATATATATTGTTTTCTATTAAAAGCAGTGACTAATTTGATTTTTTTAACTTTTGAAAGTTTATTTTGAGAGAGAGAGAGTATGAGAAAGAGCATACACATGCTAGCAGGGCAGGGGCAGAGAGAGAGAGAGAGAGAGAGAAAGAGAAACTCCCAAGCAGGCTGTGTGCTGCCAGTGCAGAGCCCAATGTGGGGCTCAAACTCGCAAACCATGAGATCATGACCTGAGCTGAAATCAAGAGTTGGACACTTAACTGACCAAGCCACCTAGGCTCCCCAATTTGATTCTTAATGTTTAGCACAAAATCTTGCAAGTCTTAGGAGTCTGGTGATCCTGGATGACAATCTTTGCCCTGAAGTTCCGAGTATACTTTGTGTACTTTGATTTTTTTTCTCCCTCCCCTCAGAATACTTCTAGATTTTTAGGTCAGTAATTCAAGCTTTCTGTTGTTAAGCCTGAATCCTTTTGCCTGGGAGAAATTTTCTTTCAGGTTTCTTGTGTAAGCAAGATAAACTCATTTGGGTTGTCAAATTGGCATTTAAGTCTTTTTTTCATAACTTATTTACCTACAACATTTTTCTGTATGAAAATATTAAATCATAGGGACTTTCATTACATTAGAGATAAAATTTGATAAAGTAAAAAAGGACTAAAAAAAAAGACAATTTAGAGCTTAGAACACAAAGGTATTTGTTTTTGTTTTATCTATTTGAACATAAGGAAAGGGCTGAGTAAAGGTCCAGATTCTGCGTGGCTTAAATTTTACTTTACCCTTCCAGCATGAAATCTGTATTTATCTTTTCTGGCAAAGCAGCTAAAGAAGATATTTTTCATGGTCTATGTGACATCTACCAAATATTTTTAATTTATTTTTACTAAAATAATAAAGATATATGGTTTCAAAACCCAAATAGTGTAGGAAATCATTTAAGAATGAAGAGTAATCCTCTACCCATTCTTCTCTACTCCCAAGTCCCTGTCTTCAGAGTCTGCCACTTTCAGTTCCTTGAATTGGTATTTTTGGTATTCACCTCCAGATTTTTAAAAAGAAATGTTTGTTTGTTTTTTGAGAGAGAATCCCAAGCAGGCTTTGTGGTGTCCATGCAGAGCCCAATGGGAGACTCAATCCCAGGAACCATGAGTCAAGAGTTAGAAACTTAGCTGACTGAGCCACCGAAGATTTTTAAGTAACATGTTTATACTATGTTTTGATTTAAAATTTTAGATTTTATATTGTCTTTAGAGATTTAGAAGCTTAAGATTCAGATGTCCTCTGCTTTCCCTCTCCCTGCTGTATTGTTTTATCACAAATTTGATTAAGTCACTATTGAAAGCTTATATTTTTACATCTATATAAATACTTTTTGTGTAGTATATATGACTATATTTCAGTTTTCCTAGTACTTTATTTTTCCTGAAGTTAATAATTGCATGATTTTACATTTGCTTCATTTTTTTTATATCTACTAATATATCTTGACCATCATTAAAAAATACACTGCTGCTCCTGCATAGCATAGCACTTAAGTAGTGCTCATTATGTCCTAGGTACTGACACTGGTCTCACATTTAAACACTTAATTTCATAACAAGCCTGTGAAGTAGGTACCCTTATCTCCTACAAATGACTCAGCTGAGCTATAGGAAAGTGCAGTCATTTGCTTAAGGTGACACAGCTAGTAATTAGTGAAGCTGGTATTTGAACCCAGCTAGTCTTGTTTCAGAGAATGTAATACCTGACCCATACATTGTACTGCTTTAAAACATAAATGCCAAGATGCCTTAAAATCATTTTTTCCAATTATGTTTTTATAGTCTCAAGGCTTTTACGTTCTTCAGGGCAGGAGCCATTTCCTATTGATATCTGTGAAAACATATAATAAATAGGCTGTTTATATCAGGATATCAGGTAATATATTAGCTTTTTTCCTTGTATCATATCTCTTTGTTTAATTTTGTACTGGGGGATCTTTTGACCCTATATGTCAGTCTTCTGGGATATCCCTTCATCACAGTTGCTTTTGTCTCTCTTCTGAGCTGGATCCCTTTTTACCTAGGATCAACTTTCCTATTTCTTGGTTTACTCCATTTTCTGATGGTGTGGAAGTTTTTCAAGACTGTTAAGGGATGGAAACTTTCATAATATAACTTGGGGCGTTACAAAACATATATACTACAATTTGGGAAGTTACTTTTTAAAAAATATACAAGGAGATATGGCTTTAGATACTGATTTATAAACTTACAGAACATGCTAATGGTTGTGCTATTTAGTCAGTGACAGAGAAAAGAAGAAAATTGGAGGATTGGTTTTAAGAAGATTGGTAGAAGAGAGGCACCTAGGTGGCTCAGTAGGCTAAGCGGCCGNTATACCAAGAATAAGATAATATTTTTGACTCATTTTAATGCCCTTGAAGGGGATCTCTCCTTCTGTAAAGAAGGTAAAATAATCCCTTTTGTTGATGGGTTAGTCTCTTTCCTTAGCTACCCTTAGTGCTTACTCAAATGGCCTTAGAATCCATTGGCCATGATGGCAGGGACTAAAGATTATTTTCATCGAATAAGAATATTTATTTAACAAAGAAAACATAGTTTGACTCCAAAATCATAGGAGCCCTTGTGTGAATCTTGTATTGCCCCTTGCCAGAAACTTGGTGTAGTATCTCATCAGCCATTAAATCTTTGACAAACATTGAATCTGCTGGACTAAAGGCTCATGTGATACATTTTCTTGATTTAGAGCCTCCTGAGTTTTAGATCTTATTCTAGCCTTTAGGTCACAAAATTGGTAGTTAAGGGTTACTTGATAAGTAGTTCAGAGCAGCACACCCAAATATGATAGATACTGCTTCCAGAATTCAAAGAGAATAAAATCATGCATAATGTTACTTTCTTGGTAGTAAATAGTATAAGATTTAGTAATACATGTATGATATCTTGACATTCTAGGCCACGGAAACTCAAACCTCACTGAGATGGCAAACCTCTCAATTTGTATGGATCTATCATTCTCTGGCACACGTATTTTCTACTAAAACATCTAGAGTACCAACTACTTCCTTCCCTCTGAGGGATGTCAGGTTAACATTGTATCAGTAGAGTAGTTTTTCATGATAACCTGAGGGATGGTAGGACAGTCAAAGTGATCTTGGACTAAATTCTGATAAAATGATACAGTTGCGTTACTACTGTCCATGTCAGTGAAAACAGACTGCTTCTGGTGTTAGCATTGGCCAAATCAGCATTCTGTCATTTGTAGAGGGTTTATTAATTCAGTCTTGTAAAGAGACTTTATTTTGATATCTTTTGTTACATATAAAGAACAAACACTAAGTCTTAAGGAAATATAAGAACATTGGGCAGATTGAGCAGTGCTTCCTGTTTCTGATGTATATGGGAAGTTTGTTCACAGGCTCATAGTCAGGGTTTAGTATTTCAGAGGGTTTTGATATCAACAATAAAAACATGGTTGGCTTTCCACTGTTATGAAAAGACTGGGGAAAGCCCTGAGACTGTCCATCAATAGTTTTTCTATTGTTTTTTTTTCTCCCCCAAATGCAGTATATGAATTGTGGCCATTTTATTTGAGTAATGCATTTTAGGGATGCCTGTTTCTTCACAGAAAATTTAATTCACTTGCTAGATCTTCTCTTCTCTTGTGGCAATATGATTTCTGTGGACTATTTGTCTAGAGATAATGCCTATGTGTGTAGCATTAAATGTCTAATAGAGATAGGGATTTAGCTTTCAATGCCTGAGATGAGGTGAGAAACCTGTATTCTTGGATGTCAGATTATTGGACGTCATCAGTAAACCTGGCTCAAATGAGGCAGTAGAGTTGGCTCATCACCACAGGCACCCCAGATGCTTTCAGAGTTAGTAAAGGTGCCTGGATCCCTCCCCACTTAAGTCATTTGTCTTGCCTCCAAAAGCTCTGCTATGGACAAACTCTTGTATCATCACTACCTTCAAATAGCAGCCACATATTCCCTAGGGTGCTAGACTGCTTGGGTAGCATTGCATGAAATCAGGAGTAAGAGAACAGCTAAGGTCTTTGACTACTGTCTGTCTTATGATGTATGGAAAGTTATTTCAACAAAAGTAACCTAACAATGCCTGACCTAAGAAAGTTTGGGTCTGTGGTAGGTAGAGTCAATCTGCTTCTAACTGTATCCTGAGAGAGACAGACGTGTATATAGATACACACACTATTCTGAAATTTGCCTGTATAATTTACTGTTGATATTTTTATATAAACCTACTTTAAATTATTTAAATACTTTTTCTCTGTTTCTCAGAAAACAGGAAATATACCACTAAATTTTTATCCAGTTTACCTATGAATTTGAATTTCCCTTGGCTAATTGTTGACTTTCTTTGGAATACTTCTGGATATAATGAGCTTGTTGTATATGTGAAATAGATTTTTTTCATAATACAGGAAATTGGGGTTGAGGCCAACACAAAATTAAACTTGATAGTTTGTTGTTTTATAAACCTACTCATATTTACATCTTGAGATATGTTTTTATGGTCATTTTTGTAGGTTAGTGGATATAAAATAATCTGCACACTTCTATTCACTTTGTACACCTAGCCTTAATATTATGGTAAAGCTAAAAAAAAGTCTTACTCAGGGTTTTCCTTCTATGTTTAATCTGACTGCTAGTTTATATAAATATGCTGGTATAATTAATAAGCTATTAAGATCTGTTTATTAGATGACTACATAAATGAGTAGTAAATGGTATTAGTTGTTACTGAGTCTTATAAGAATCTTTGTGCATATATTAGAGTTGCATTTTTTATTAGTGTTCTGGATTTCTTTGTTATATACATTTATACTTATGGATGTAATGACTTACTTTTCTCATTACCAACCTAGCATAACACGTAAATTTTAATTAAATATTAAAAATATAATGCATAAAATATAAACCTATAACTTAACCGGTTATTGTAAAATAAATGTCCATATAATCCCCATTGAGTAAACAAAGAGAACTTACTAGCACTCTGCATTTTCTCTGATCCTGAGTCCCTCCATTTCCCCTAATGGTAACCACTATTCCGACTTTATGGCTAAATTTACTTTGTTTACTTTATGTTTTTTCTACATAGGCAAGTATTCCTAAACAATATATTTTAATTTTGCTGCTTTTGGAGCTTTATATTAATGGTAGCATAGACTGTATGTTCTATCATGTCTGACCTTTTCTGTGTAGCATTGTTTCTAAGATTAATGTTGCATGTATTTCAGTTAATTTATTTTCATTGCTGTGTAATCCATTGTATGAATATATTGTGTTTTGTTTATATATTACGATGTTGGTGGACATTTGGGTTATTTCCAGTTTTCCACTTTGGGCTATTATAAACAACTCGATTACATGTGAAACGTCAGCTACGTATTTATTGGTATACATACAAGCATAATTTTTCATTGTTTTGCAAAACAGGTATCTGGATATGTAAAGGTCTGTTTCTGAATTTCTGATTCTGTTCAATAGGATTTTGTTCATCTTGTACAAATGTCATATTGTTTTAATTAGTATAGCTTTGTAATAAATTACAGTAATTGATAGAGCACATCTTTCTACTTTATTCTTTTTCAAAAATATCTTGGCTACTTTCAGTTTTATTTTCTTTCCGTATAAATTTTATTGTTAGTCTGTCACACAAACCAGCCCATTATGATTTTAATTATCATTGGAGTGAATCTATAGATCAATAGTGAGTTAATTGACATCTTTATAATATTGAGTTTTCCAATCTGTCAACATGGTATATATCTCTATTTAGTTTAAGTGTTCTTTAATTACTCTCATTAAAATGTGTTTGTTTGTTTTTTTTTACCAAAGAGGTCTTCTATATCTTTTGTGAATTTAATATCTGGAGCCTAATATTATGTTCCCTAGTTTGTACTACAGTATGTGACAGTATCAATCTGTGGTTAAGAACATGGACTCTGGAACCACATTGCCAGAGTGATCTTAGGCAAGACTTTTAACCTCTCTATGCTTTTGCTTTCTCATATGTGAAATGGAGTCAGTGATAAACTTCCTTACAGAATTATTGTGAGACTAAATATGTTATATGTCTCCCAAATTTAGAAGATGGTAAGCATCTAATAAAGAGTCTGTGAGATTTTATTTATTTACCAATTATCCATTCATTTCATTATTCTGTTCAAAAAATTTTAGGTTATTAGTGGAGGTATTTTGTTGAACTCTTACAAAAAGCTTGAATTTTTATTAAATGATTACATAATTTACTTTTAAACTAACTTCATAACTGATTTGAATACACATCTTTATAGTATTTAGTATTGTAATCTAGATAGGTGCTGTGTCTAGTGAAATTTTTTTATGTTCTTTAGCTCTCTGCCTATGTAGGTCCTGTGCGTTTCTTGTTAGTATCTTTTATGTTCTACTTTGTTGATACAATTTCTTTTTCCATGGTAATATTTTAATTGGTTATCACTGGTAAGTTATATGTAAATTATTATTTTTTTGTTACTGGTCACTCTACATAATTCTCGTATTCATATATCTCATATACATACACACATAATTTTTTTCCTTTTTTTTTTTTTGAGAAGGAGAGAGCACAGTGAGTGAAGGGCAGAGAGAGAGAGAGTCCTCTTGTTCCTAGTTGTTGTTGATACATCAGCCAAATGGTGCATCATACTTTTAATTGGTTAGATATAAACCTTGGATTTTTTTTCTATTTGTCTATCATGTATTACCACAAACTCTGTGGCTTGAAACAACACACGTTTATTATCCCGGTTTCTGTCTAGATGCTGGGATACCTAGCTGGGTCCTCTGTCCACAATCTCACAATCATGGCATCAACTGGGTCTGTGGTCTCATGTGAAGCTCAATTAGGGAAGATTTTGTTTCCAAACTCACACAGATTGTTGGTGGAATTTAGTTTCTCATGGTTTTAGGACCTATGATCTTGTTTTCTTGCTGCCTAGAGGCTAGAGGCTTCTGCAGGTTGTCATTCAAAGATTGTCCTCAACTCCTGGAGGCTACATGGTGGTACATGGTTTTCCCCAGCATGGCTGCTTGCTTCTTCAAAGCCAGCAGAGGAGAGAGACTCCAACAAGAAGGGCATAGAGTCTTACATAATATAATCATATAATCACATTTATTCTCTCACCTTTAACACCTCTGATTAGAGGTCAGTCACTGGTCCTGCCTACATTCAAGGAGATCACTCCAGGGCATGAGTACCAGGAGGGTGGGGATCGTGGGGGCCACTCTAAGAATCTGTTCACCACAGAGCCATTCTTCTGATCAATAGATTCTTTACTGATAAAATCCTGTCTTAAGCCACTATCTCATCTAAATTATGGCTATAGCCTTTTAAAACTTGTATATCTCTGGCCCTGCCTAATTTCAACTTATTTTGTACACAGCAGCCAGAGTGGTGCCATTAAAACACAAATCAGATCATGTCAATTCTTTACTCACAAGGTTTCTCTTATCAGGATGAAACCTTACTCCACTGTTCTCAAAGAAAAATGTGAATGTGGAGCTTTTACAATAGCCTTACAGAGTCCTGTATGATCTAGACCCCTAGTATTACTTTGACCTCATCTCCTAATACTTTTCTCTTGTTTATTCCACTTCAGCTATATCGGCCACCTCGTTCTTTAACCATGCCACACGTGCTCTCACCTTAGGTCCTTTGCTCAAGCTGTATGTTTTGCCTGGAACAATTTTTCCCCAGATAGCTTCATGGCTTGCTTCCTCATTTCTTACAGGTCTTTAGTAAAGTGTTTCCCTTTCTTGGTGAGGTCTTTCCTAAACATCTTGTTTAAAGTTGCATATAGTTATCCATCCCTATCACCCCCTTATTAAATCTCTTTATTCACTTACCTGTTTTAGTTATATCCATGCTGTGTTTTGTTTAAATTTTTATTTTGTGTATTATCTTCCTCTCATCTAGCATTTTGCATTCCATAAGGACTGGGATTTTTGTGCACTTGTGTTCAGTGGTGTATCTTGGGCACTTCAGACAGCTAGTTGGAACTTAGGTATTCAACCAGTGTTTCTTAAAATTAAGTAAATTGAATTTTGTGTCATGGAGGAGTGGTTTCCAAATAAACAGTTTTATTGTCTTCTAATAATGAACACTATTATCTCCTTTCAGATTTTTTTCTTCATCTTTTTTATTGTTTTTGTTTGTTTGGTTTTTTACATTTGGCTTTAACTACTAGAACACTGTTAAGTAATAATAAGCAATTTTGCCTTCCTCATGACCTTAATGGGAATGCATTTCCTGTTTATGCTTTTAGCTCTTGCACTGAGATAAATCTGTTTTTTTTAAAAATCAAATTAAAGAAGTAACCTTTCTTTAATTTACTTAGAATTTTTTGGAGGGCAGGGAATAGAGAGTGGATGTTGAATCTTAAGTAGCTTTTAGCATTTGGTTATATGGTACTTTTCATATTGATGTTATGAATTACATCAGGAGATGTTTTAATATTAACATCCTTTTCTTCCTGGAATGAACTGTACTTGGTCACAGTATGCTATTCTTTTTATTTATTGCTGGGCCAAATTTGCTAAGCTTTACATTATTCCTAGTACTTGTAAGATCTTAAAAAGGATACATCACTTGTTAAAGTTTCTATTTACTCATTTTGTACTGAGAATTCTGTCTGGCATATATTTGCTTTCAGAGTTGCTTCAATTCACCTTGGATCATTTCATTGTACGTCCAGATCCTATGGGCTCCTTCTTCCAAACATAAACTAAAAGACATTGAGGGTCAGTTTCATTTCCTGTTCACTGATCAGTAGTCTAAAGAAAGCATAAAGGTCTCTATGTCACCCTACACCTTCATAACTTAAAGCCATATAACTTAGCTGANAATTTTTTTTCTTTTTGATTAGCTGAACTGAGGGCGGTCTGAGGATGGCTTTAGCCTTGAACAGTCTGAGGCTTTTCCTGGGAAAAGGAAGGGCTACGTGCAGCCCGAGGTTTCTCTTAATGGAGGACTTAATTTTTGGCTCTTCAATCCTTCCTATTTTTCTAACAAAATATCTAGAGTCATCCTTGACATCTCTCTCTCTTCTGCTCCACATATTCAGTCCATCAGGAAATTCCATCTTCTCTTGATATAATTATAAATTTCTCTGCATAATTGAGTCTGTATCTGGATTTTCTTTTTCAAATTCACATGTCATTACTGCACTTTTAAAATTTCTACATTTTTGTAATGTGTTCTGATGTAACACCTCTTCGTACTGTTGTTCCATTTTTTTGCTGGTATTGAATGTTGCTATGGAGAGTCTGGGACCAGTTGAATCCACACACAACACCCCCACACCCCTACACCCCCACATCCACATGCCCTCTTATAGTGACTTGATCTTTTTTCCTGGATACCCCAATGGCTTTCTCTTTAAATTTAATAGCTTTACTAGGCTCTGTCTCCATGTTGAGTCCTCTGGTTCAGTTTATCCTGGGACATGTTTTGTACTTTGTATACTTAGATTCACGGCTTCTTTTCTCTCAGAAAGAATCTGTTGACTAATATCTTTAAAGGTGTGTTCTCCAGGTTCTCTTTTCTCATCAAGAAATTGGTAATTCAAACTCTTTATTTCTGTTATATTTTCCATACTCTTGTTAAGTCTTCTATACCTTGTGGGGTTTTTTTGTTTGTTTGTTTCCAGTTGTGCTTTAATTTTTGTAACTGTTTTATTCTTCTGTTTTTTTTCTTAGCTTTGCTAGTTTGTATTTAAAAATCTGTGGAGATTTTTTGTTTTTTGTTTGTTTTGTTTCATTTTGAGGTTTTTTTGTTTGTTTGTTTTTTTGGTTTTGTTTTTTGTTTTTTGCGGTTTCTTTCCTGGGCTTATACAGCTCTAATTTGTCCAGAGTTTATTGGAGACCACTGCTTTTATTAAACTTTTTTTTTATTAAGAGATAATTGACCTGTAACATTTTAAAATTGAGATATAATTGACATAACATTGTATAAGTTCTACAGTGCATTCTGATACATTATACAACTTAATTCATGGAAAATTATTTGGTCATAGTTTTCAAGTGTTTAATGCCTAGCGGCATTAAATGCCTCTGTGTGTGTGTGTGTGTGTGTGTTTGTGTGTGTGTGTATTTTTATTTGTCATCTGTTCATCCTGTTATTTTCCTCTTCTTTCTTGGAACACCTTTGTGTATATCTCATAGTATTTCTTTTTGGAGAGATATGAATTATTTTGTTATCAGCCTTTGTAGGAGGCTTATGTGGATGAGAAAGCAAAGTCATGTTTCCAGTTAGCTAGGCCTATGTTTTGTGTGTGTGTGTGTGTGTGTGTGTGTGTGTGTTCCTTTTTTGTGCTGCTTCACCCATCTTACTATGGAGGTAGTTAGTTTTGTTATTAATAATTATCTCTGTAACCAGTAATTAACATTGACTTGTCTTCCTCCTTGTTCTACCTTCCTTCTTCGACTACTAAGAAACATAAGACTAGGGATACTCCTCCTGCTGCTGTCTTGTGTATTCCTTTTCCACTGTTGCCTCAATTAGGAGAAATTTGTTTTTACTTGAGAATTTATTCCTTTGTTTGTGTGTGGGAGGGGATTATTTTTGCTGTGTTTTTCATGTCATGGTCAGGAATGATGTTTTTTCTTCTCTCCCTTAGCAGTTATTTATTCAATTTTGCCTACTCTTGACTGCCCTTTAAACCATTTTGTGGCTAAAATTTTGATGTTAAGCTCTCTTCTTTCTCCCCTCAATCCCTGAAGTCATTTCTAGAATAAGAAAAGGGAAATGCCAGTTTAACACTATAATCTTCAAAGTAGAACTCTGAAAATGCTTTTGTTTTGGTTTCATTGCATTTTATCAAGTAAAAAATGTTTGTACTTTTAGAAACTAAATGTGGACCATTTCTCTAAGTGGTATTCAGATGCTTTTCTGTTGTTATTCAAATGTACTAGTGTTTACAATGCTTTCTGCCTCTCCTTTCCCACTTAACATATCTTGGGAATAATTCTCTAGCTAAACATATATAGCTGCTTTGTTCTAATACCTGCATGGTATACCGCCATAAAATCTACTCCAAACATTTAAACTTCATGTTCTAAATGAACACTTAAAGATTTTTATTTACATTTATGACCACGACTCTGTAGTAAGTGTTCTTAGAAGTATGGCTTAATGCTCATGTTTGAAAATATCTCCAAGATAAATTGAGAAATGTGTAATTAGAAGGTTTCTTCTTGGATGACCTCAAATGCCACCTTTCAGATAAATTGTCCCTAACCACTCAATCTACCATAGCCACCTGGTATTGCCTTCACATTACCCTTTTTAAGTACTTTTTTCTTTATCATAGAATTTTTAAAACTGTAGAAAGTAGAATGAACAATAATACAATGAGAGTTCCATGTGCCCATTATTCATCTTTATCAATTATCATTATTTTCCAGTCTTATTTTATTTCTCTCCCATTCCCATACACATGTTTTTCTTCAGTACTTGATTTTTTTTTTTAATGTTTGTTTATTTTTGAGAGACAGAGAGCACGAGCAGGGAAGGAATAGAGAGAGAGGGAGACAGAGAATCCAAAGGAGGCTCCAGGCTCTGAGCTCTCAGCACAGAGCCCAGTCGCGGAGCTGTAACCGAGTAACCATTAGGTCATGACCTAAGCCAAAGTTGGTTACTTAACCAACTGAGCCACCCAGGCACCCCTTTCTTCAGTACTTTAAAATCTTTTAATGTGTATTTGTTTTTGAGAGACTGAGACAGAGAACAAGCCAGGTAGAGGCAGAGAGAAAGGGAGACAGAATCTGAAGCAGGCTCCAGGATCTGAGCTGTCAGCACATCATGACCTGAGGTGAAGGCAGATGCTTAACTGACTGGACTGAGCCATCCAGGTGCCCCTTTTCTTAAAGTACTTTAAAGCAAAATCCAGATATGCCACTTTACCAATGAACAATTTAGTATGTATCTCTAACATGTAAGACCTATTTATATTTAAAGAAACAAAAGGCATTACTGCTTTGTCACTGTCACATCTGACACAATCAGCACCATTTCCCTGATCTCATCTAGTACCTAACTCATATTTTCCCATGAGAATCAAAATGCACTTTACAGTTTTTGCTTGAATCACAATCAGAACAAAGTCTTCACATTTGCTTGATAGTTTGCTTTTAATTTATAAATTATCCCTTTTGCGCCTGGGTGGCTTTGTCGGTTAAGCGTCCGACTTTCGCTTAGGTTGTGATCTCGCGGTTCGTGGGTTCGAGCCCCGCGTCAGGCTCTGTGCTGACTGCCAGCCCAGAGCCTGGAGCCTGTTTCAGTCTGTGACTCCCTCTCTCTCTGACCCTCCCCTGCTCGCGCTGTCTCTCTCTCTCTCTCTCTCTCCTAGAAATAAATAAAACATTTTAAAAAATTTATAAATTATCCCTTTTTTTTCCGNTCTCTCTCTCTCTCTCTCTCTCCTAGAAATAAATAAAACATTTAAAAAAATTTATAAATTATCCCTTTTTTTCCCCTGAAGAAATAATATATAATACTGTGTGAGATTCTCTGAATTCTGGATTTGGTTGACTGTTTCCTTCTTGTGGTCATCTTTTAACAGTTCTCTGATTTTTGTATTTTCTGTAAACTGACAGTGTAATAATTGTTGGTTAGTTTCAGGTTCATTCAGTTTTCTCAGCAAGAATATTTCATAGATTGTGCAGTGTACATCCTTTAGTCTCACAGTAGGAACCACATGATTTCCACTTGTCCCTCTTTTAGCAGTGTTGAGAGATAAGTGGAAATCATTTGTGTTTAGAGATAGTACGATTTGGTGTTCTCGGCTTTATCGGACAATTATAAAGTTAGAGACTGACACTTCACCCTAATGAACATTTCCTGGCAGCAAAATGATTATGTCATTCCTTATGTAATTAGTTGCTGAAAAAAATAAAATTTGTAGTTTTATGGATTCACTAATGCACCCTATCTATTTTTTAAGTTAGTAGAGAGAACTTATTCGTAAATTTAGATAATTTGAAAAAACTATAATAGAAATTGCCTATGGTCTTTAAAGAATAATCCAGTGAGAAAAACTTTTGAAGTCTATTACTAATCAAGATGATTACAAATGTTTTTGAAGTAACTGTATGGTCTTTCTTGTAAAATTTGTATTCACATGTGTAGATATTACTTTGAGATACCATGAAAGTTTCTAAACTTGTAAGATCTATTTGATAAAATCTGCTTTTATTGTTCCTTCTTATAAAGGTTATTAAGTGTGGTATGCTGTGATCTAGACACTCTTCTCCTATTAGAGGCTCAGTATCAAGTATCTCAAATGTTACTAAATGCTCAAGAAGAAAATATCTTAGAGAACTCTGAAAGCCACAGGTAAAAACAAACAACACCCCCGCCTCCAAACCCTGTTAAGACATGGCATTAACAATAGTTTTCTTTATAGATGCTCTGTTAAGATGTAATTTTGTATATATAGTTTCATGTTTTTCCACTGCCTGAATTCAATAGATTTAAGTAAGAGTAAAAAGCAATTCAAACAGAAATATCATTAGAAAGACAGTGATAGATGTTCGATGGCTTGAACTAACTTTATTAATGGTTCTATGAAGTTGTATCACCTTTAAACTCAGTTTGCATGTGTAAGATGACCCAGTAAACAAAATGTTTGATTTCGTGTCGTTTGTAGAATTACTGTTTACCCCATTCTCTGAATTATGTTAATTCATAGTGATAAATTCTGGTTATTGCAAAATGAGGTTATGGTAATATCTTGATGAATTTTTTCTATTATATTTGTCATTACCTCAATTTGGCTGACATTTATTGAATACACATTCAATAGCTGGCATTGTTTTCATGTCTGTGAATTAATTAATTAATTATTTTAATTTATTTATTTTGAGAGAGAGATAGAGAATGTGGGAGGGATGGGGAGAGAAGGTGAGAGAGAATCCCAAGGAGGCTCTGCACTATCAGCAATACCCAATGTGGGGCTCAAACTCACAAACTGTGAGATCATGACTCGAATCAAGACCTAGAGTCAACTGCTTAACTGACTGAGCCACTCAGGCACCCCTCATATCTGTAATTAAAAAAAAAAAAGTGTGCTTCCATTCTATCTGGGTTTTAGAAAATTATGGAAGACTAAGCACATTACTGGATTCTCTAGATTTGATAGAGAAGGATGATATTAACAGCTGCAGGAAGTATGGAATCTGCTTAAAAGCAACATTTAGATTTTGAGTTTAAGGTACTGGGTTAGGAACTTAAGGGGACCCTAACTAAAACTGTGATAAAATCATGGAAATAATGTAGACCTTAATTCCGTTTCTTTTAATGCTGTAACATTTGACAAGAAAATACTTTATTAATATAATTTATTTCATTATATCAGTTATATCTCCATCAATATTTTGCTTTATGAAAAAGAAAGGTATAAGATAAAGTAAATTTACACTTTTTAAGTGATACATTGTTAATAATCCATTTTCCAGACTTTTCTATAGAAATTTTTTTTATATTCCACTAGTTTAACGTTAGAATTAAATCTTATTTCATTAAGAGAACAAAACTGGTATTTTTTTCCCCCCAGGGATTTTATAATTGATGGCTTATCAGTAGAGAGAAACCATGTTCTTGTTAGAATAAATTTTATTGGTGGGCCCATGGAACGAATTTTGCCTCCAAGGGTACTGCAGAAGGTGAGTGGGATAAAGAGGATTTTTTTACTAGAAAACCTTTAGGATACAAATAAACACTTTGAAATGAAAATAGTATTCTTCATGACAAGGGGTCATCATTAGCGCTAGTTTATGTTGTTTCATTAAAAAATTGTCATTTTCCTCTGTCTGGGATATTATTTATGTTCAAGGTCTTTTTCATGATACCTAATTTTTATTAGATGAATATATGTTTTGTATTTAATAAGAAATATTGAGTACCTCTCCTTCCATCAGTATTCATAGACTTTGGCTTTCTCTTAAAGTTGGTTTCTTTTTAATTAAGTATATTTTTGCTTTGTCAGTCTGGAAAAGAGAAGACAGAAATGATTGACAACACAAAATAGAGTTTTGTTTTCTGTGTTTGATTTTTATTTCAGTATAGGAAATACAGGTTTATTTTGAAGATTATAATTTTCCTTTCATGGAAAAAAATATACTAAAGGCATCATTATCAGTCCTAGTTGCTAAAACAAGTTACTATATGTTTGTCTTTAGTGCTTATATAAATGTCGTTTCTATTGCATTTCATTTTAGTTAATATCCTTTGGAGAATTGAGTTGTAATTAGCAAATACCTTTTGATTAATTATGCACCAACTCTAGTATCTATGAAACAAAAACTAGTTTAAATTAATATTTCAAAAAGCCTTAAAATTCAGTATTTTATATTACTTCCTAAAGTCATCTGTCTTCTTTTTTAGGGTGATGATCCATATCCTTGGCCAATGTTTTCATCACATCCTTTACCAAACTGCTATCTGTCAGAAGTTACAAAAAATGCTGATCTAAAACAAGGTACAATAATTACGATTAAATACCACATTATTTTAGTATTTTTGAGGTTATAATTTGAGAAAAAATAATGTATTATTATAGGAAATTAATAACTGTTTTTCATTCAGCTTGTGTATATGGATCCATTTATACCTATTTCTTAGTAAATTTCTTACTAAATTATTTGTATGATACTGAATTTTTATCAGAACCATTTTTGGTTAAAAAAAAGAATTATGGTTTTGATGAATTTTGGATACGTAGAACTTTATTCAGCAGAGCAATATTTTTTCGTATCTCTGTGCCATTCTGTGTCCTCAAGACTTGAAATATAAATATAATATAAAATCTATAAATTTAATAAAAGTTTATGAATTCATGAAGTTTTAGAGAATGCATTCAAGTAATTAGACAATTGTGTGGTAGTATAGTATGATAGGAACTAAATAAATAAATGTGTAGCCTGCTAGGATAACAGATATGCCAGACATCCTTCTAGAGAAAATTAGTGTTTAAAGGAAGACTTGAAATAGGTGTTTGGGGAGTAATACAAGCAGTAGTTTAAAGGGTGCATGAGATTTGGAATATGAGGGCAAGAGACACGAGAGGACAGCTGGTAAGCCAATTTCAACCATAAGGCCAGTGTAGCTCAAGAGCTTATGGGGAGAGCAATGAAAATTCAAACAGTTTTAGACTAGAGAATTCTAAGATGAGTTATAAGGCTCTATGATCAAACTGTTCATTAATTTGAGATGTTAAAGCTTATATCAGTGTTATCACGTTTAATACTATTAACGTTGTATTGGAAAAAAATAGCATTATGTATAAATTAATTTAACCTAGGTTAAGATTTTATGGAGTGATTATTGAAAAAATGTTTCTGTGTGAGACTTCATGTGCCTTTTATTTTTCCCTGCATTTATGTGCTTTAAAACCATTATAGAAGCCATTAATTCATATGCCTTGTTTTTGTCTCTATCCAGTGTTTGAGATCTACATTATATATCTCACAATTGGATAGAGCCAGAATTGGTGTGTGTGTGTGTGTGTGTGTGTGTGTTTGTGTGTGTGTGTTTTCTTTTCTATCTACTGAGAAGTTAGGGAAAGAGAAAGAACATGAGGGAGGTTTTTTATAGTTTTTAATATTTGTGTTTATAATGCACTTTCAAAATTCTGCCTTTGTTTTCCTCTCGTTTGTGCAACTTAATCTATTGCTTTCAGAGATTGTGAGTGATATGAAGTAGTTTTCAGGAGGAAACTCTTCAGATGGTATCATTTTTTGAACATTTTTCCCACTGAGTCCCATCTTTCAATGAACCCAAACCTTTCTCAATCGTACTTTCCTATTGTACTTTCAGTCTTTTTCATCACTTATTTGCCCTTCATTCCTTTATTTAACATTTTTCTTAAGTGCTAACTATCAGGGGCTTCACTAGGCCTTGGAGATAAGATAATCTACATGATCCATTCTTGGTGCCTCAACCCTTTCCCAGTTTTTTTTTTTTCCTTGTTACGATAAAGCATTGTTATCCTTGCTAAGTTTCACTTGGAAACAAATATTAATTTTTGGAGCAGTAAATCCAGTCATAAGTTTATTATGTGACTGTCATATTTGATAATTTGGTCCTTCAAAATAGTTTGATTTAAAATATATGCCTTATTGGGCACCGGGGTGGCTCAGTTGGTTGAGCATCCGACTCTTGGTTTCAGATCAGGTCATGATCTCACGGTTTGTGGGTTTGAGCCTCTGTTGGGCTGTGGGCTAGCAGTGCAGAGCTGCTCAGGATTCTCTGTCTCCTGCTTGCACACACTCTCCCTCTCTCTCTCAAAATAAATAAACTTTAAAACCTAAAAACAGATTGCCTTATCTTTTTAAACAGAACAAGGCAGACAGGAATTTAAAAAAAAAAAAAAAAGGATTAAATGGATACTTCCTGAAAAGATATATCATCAATTTCTACGAATTGGTGCTCAGAGGAATAAAATTTGATCCCTGCTCTTCTCTCGTGATTGATTTAGAAAAGGGAGTCATGATAGAATCTCTGTCTAGCCCAAAAGATAACTGCAGATGGTTATTAACTGTAGGCGAGCCCATCATACGGCCAGGCCATCATACACTGTGTCTATCCAGGTCTTTACTCTCCTGGATGACCATTTTAAAATCTTCTCTCTCATCAAAACTTCCTCACCTCACCCTCATCCATCCTATCAGATGATAATTTTGTTTTTTAGGTTTCTGAGGAAATAGAAATAGAAAAAAGCTTCCTTGTGCTCCTGATATACATCAACTCACTTAGCTGCATCTATGTCAATTTAGGTTTTCTAGGACTATGAATAAACTGCCAGTTTGCTTACAAAGGCCAAGTTCCCCATTGCTTGCACTGCATTCCATCCTCTTCTCAAAGATACTGTTTCTAACAGTTCTCCCTTTTCCTTTATTGCTGTGTTTTTTGGGTGTTGGGGTTGGCTCTCCAATGTAGATTTTTCATGAGCTAACAAGCATGCTGTTAATTCTTCCATATTTAAAATATTTTCTTTTGAACGCACTTTTCCATTTCTGCCTTTTCACTGAAAATTTCTTGGAAGGAGTTGTCTAATCTCGTTATTCCAGTAACTCTTTTCATTCTCTCTTGAACCCACTTGAACCCACAAAGCTAACCAGGCTTTCACCCTTACCATTCCACCATGGTTAATTTTACTGTATAGATCAGTCCTCATCCTATAAGACCTGGCATTGTTACTCAACATATTTGCTCCCTCTCTTTCTTTTGAAATTCTTTATTTGGCTTCCAGAAAACCCATGATTGGATTTTCCTCCTATATTTCTGGCAAATTCTCTTGTGTCCTTTTTTTTTTTCATCTTTCACTTCTCTCCAGCATCTAAACTTAGGAATGCCCCAGTGCTCAGTTTTTAGTTGCCTGTTTTTCTAGCTATACTCATTTTTGATTAAGATCTCATCTCATGAATAAAATACTGTCCAATATGCTGATGGCTATCAGATTATATCTTTAACCCCTAGCTCTTCCCTGAACTCTTCATTCATATGTAACTCCCTACTAGACACCTCTGCTGGGAAAGGTAATAATCATATCAAACCTAACAAGTCCGAGATAAACTTCTGATATTCCCTCAAAATCTGTTCCTTTGGCTTTCTTACTCATTTCCGAAATGGCAAATTTGTGCTTCTAATTCTGTAGGCAGTAAATTTGAAGGCATTCTTTGACTTCTTTTTGTCTTCATACCCATATCTAATCTGTCAGCAAGTGCTCTCGACTCTGCATTTCTGAAATCACTTTCACTCATGCAGTACAACCCTCATTTCTCACTTGTCTCAGTGCAGTAATCTGCTAAGTATTCAGTGTGTTCTCAATACAGTGACCAGAGTAATGCTGTTGAAATATGGATTACATTACATTACTCCTCTAAATGAAACCCTCCAATGGCTTCCCCATAACTAATAAGGCCCAGCACATTGGTGACTTCATTCCTGTCAGTACTCTGTTTTAGTGTAGTACCATTTCAAACCTCTTTAATCCTGTATTCCCCACCATATTGGACAACAGCCCCTGTTGTCTTTCTGTTTATCCCTAAGATACAAGTGTTTGACTAAGATATTATTCTATTCATTATTAATGGCAGTAACTAATACTTTCTGCTAATAATAGTGATCCTGGTTTTTGTTAAGCAGGAGAGAATGATCTAGGGACCAGTGGATAGCGTAGGATGTTTATCACAGGGATATCTCTGTGAACTCAATGAGAAAAATGGAGCCCAGTGCATTTCTGACAGGTATAAAGCTAAATTGAAAGGATTGTTTCTGGTCAAATACAGTTCAATAAAGTAAACAGTGTACAATTTTAAATATATTATGTTTAAGCTTATAATAATACTTAAAAACATAGCTATTTTGAAGGCAAGAGTTCTTATATTTTCCACTTTGCTTTTTTGATTTAAAAGTAATGATTCATTTATTCTGCTAGGTGTTATTTTAGTTGTCATTTACACTGCAGAAGTTTGGGATAGCATTTCTTTGTTGTGGGGAAAAAAATCACTTCGGTTGTGTGCACATGGTGACATCCTCTCATTTGTCTCCCAGCTTCTAGATTTATCCTCCTTGCTACAGTTAGCATCTTCTCATCTGTTAAATTGCCTCTTGTTAGCTCATTGGCATTAGTGTTAGCTATTAGATAATTTATCTTCATCTGTAAATAAGAATTTTAGACATCATCTGGTTCAGTTATTTTTCTTTGTGCATATTTTTAGGGTTATAATACTAAAATGTAAAAGCCCTTTAAAAGCTAGTGATTGATATTATCTATGTATGTATATGTGTATTATATATATAAGCACGCACATGATATATGTACACACATGTGCATGCATGTATATACCACATATGTGTGAACATGTGAATAATCTTACAGACATAAAAGCATTCCCTTCTTTTTTTTCTCTAAGTGTGTTTGGAGCTCAGACTCTGAGGTTTTGACAGTGCATGACTTTCAAGAGGAGCAGTGACAGGTGGTCCTGGGGAAGGGGGAGCTGGCCCTGGAGTGCATAGTGTAGTGTAGGGATCTCTAAGGTGCATTGGGAGAGAACATTCCCCTTCCTGGAGTGTTTTTGGAAGAGAGTATATCATCTCCCCAAAGACAAAAGACCCTGAAGGCACCAGCCAAAGGCCTTTCATTGGCAGGGGAAAGAGGCTCACCTAGAGGGAATATAACCTTTGCTGCTTTTAGTGGTACTACACCATAAATTCTGAGCACTGTGTAGCCATGGAACTATTTTTCAGGGAGAGAGGACTTCACACAATGTAGACAGGTTCTACTCCAGAGGAGGGAGTGCAGATCTGCATGGTGCCAGGTCCTTTAAGACTCTGGGTTTTGAATCCTAGCCACACACCAAAGAAAAAACACAGGAGAGTTATGGTGCAGGGTAAACTGACTGCCCTCACTATTCTGTGAAGGCTGCCTGAACTGTAGGGGTGAGTAGGATCTCTAGTCCAGGGAAGAAAGATTGGGGTGATGCCATTTTCCCCCCAACATCAACATGGTGGGACTTCAGAGTGGAGCTGGGATCTGTTCACACCAAACCTTGCTCCCTGCCTCCCCTGACCCTCCGCAGCCAGTGCCTGGCAACTGCTCATTTCCTGGGGCAAGAGTGACTCTGAGCCAACCTAGCAGGCCTCTCCTTCAGAAGACCAGCACTGCCAGCACCCCCCATGCACCAAGTGCACTGAAAATCGAACAATTGAAAACAATACCTGCAATTCTAGTGGAAATAGAACCAGGCTTCATCTTTTTTTTTTTAACTTTTTTTTTTCCTTTCTTTTTTTCTTTTGTAATCAGGCTAATTGATTGATTATTTTTCTTATTTCCTTTTTCTTTGTTTGGGATCAGGCTTTTTTATTCTTTTCTTTCTTTTTCTTCTTCTTTTTTCCCCTTTTCTTTGGAATCAGAGTTTTTTGATTCTCTGTTTCGTTTCTGTTTTTGTTGTTGTTACCTTTTCTCTCTTTTGGGATCAGGCTTCTTCCCTCACTCCTTTATTCTAGGCTTACTTCAACAAACAGATTAAAGCACACCTAGTTAAAGGTCTAAACACACCTCACTGCAGGCAAGTAGGAGTTCTGCAGAGGACTGACCAGTGGGAAAGAGCAGCCAAAACACAATAGCAGAGTGTACACAGCATATACCAAAAACACTTCCTGAAGTGCCAGGTCCTAGACAGTGTATGACCCCTTTTTAGTATAGCAGCACTCTCGGGTGCAAGAAACATACCAAGTTTTTAAAACAAACAACAGAAACTTAGCCAAAATGATAAGATAGAAGAACTCTCCCCAAAAGAAGGTTCATGAAGAAATCAAAACCAGGGACTTGCTCAAAACAGATATAATCAATATATTTGAACAAGAATTTAGAACAACAGTCATAAGACTAACAGCGGGGCCTGAAAAAAGCATAGAAGCCACCAGAGAAACCCTTGCTGCAGAGACCACCTAAAAACTAGTCGTGCTGAAATAAACAATGCTATAACTGAGATGCAGTACTGACTGGATACAGTGGCAATGAGGATTGAAAAAAGAGAGGAGAGAATAGGTGATCTAGAAGATAAAATTATGGAAAATAGTGAAGCTGAAAAAAGAGGGAGAGAAAATTACTAGATCATGAGGCGAAACTTAGAGAACTTAGTGATTCCATAAAACAAAACACTATTCATATCATAAGAGCCCTAGAACAAGAAGAGTGGGGGGAAAAGGAGGCAGAAGGTTTATTTGAACAATTTATAGCTGAGAACTTCCCTAATCTGGGGAATGAAACAAGCATTCAAGTCCAAGAGGCACAGAGAACTCTCCGCAAGCAACAAAAACAGGTCAACACCATGACATATAGTGAGACTTGCAAAATACAAAGATAAAAAGGAATTCTGAAAGCAGTTAGGGACAAACGGTCCTTAACCTACAAGGGTAGATACATAAGTTTAGCAGAAGACCAGTCCACTGAAATGTGGCAGGCCAGAAGGGAGTGGCAGGAAATATTTAATATGCTGAATGGGAAAAATGTGTAGCCAAGAATTCTTTATCCAGCAAGGCTGTCATTCAAAATAGGAGAGAGAAAGATTTCACAGACAAACAAAAGCTAAAGGAATTTGTGACCACTAAATTAGCCCTTACAAGAAATTTTTAGCGGGACACTCTGAGTACAGAAAAAAACAAGCAACTAAGACTACAGAGGAACAGAGAGCACCACAAGAGACACCAACTCTACAGGTAATACAATGGCACTAAATTCATATCTCAATAATCACTCTGAATATAAATGGACTAACTGATTCAGTCAAAAGACATAGGATATCAAAAGAGATAAAACAAGATCTATCTGTATGGTGTCTACAAAAGACTCATTTTAGATCCCTGTGTTGAAAGTGAGTGGATGGAGAACCATCAATCATGCTAAAAGATGTCAAAAGAAAGCTGGAGTAGCCAAATATATATCAGACAAACTAGATTTTAAAGATTAACAAGAGATGAAGAAGAGCATTATCATATAATTAAGGGGTGTATCCATCAAGATCTAACAATTGTATATATTTATGCTTTCAATTTGAAGCATTGAAATATATAAATCAATTAATCACAAACACAAAGAAACTCCTTGATGATAAGACCATAATAGTAGAGAACTTCAACACCCACTTACAACAATGGACAGATCATCTAAGCAGAAAATCAACAGGGAAACAGTAGCTTTGAATGACACACTGGACTGGATGGACTTAACAGATATATTCAGAACATTTCATCCTAAAGTAGCAGAATACACATTCTTCTTGAGTGTACATAGAACATTCTCCAGAATAGATCACATACTGGGTCACAAATCACCCCTCAACAGGTACAAAAAAATCGAGATCATACCTTGCATATTTTCATATCACAACACTATGAAACTGGAGATCAACCACATGAAAAAAATTTGGAAAGTTTTCAAATACATAGAGATTAAAGAACATACTACTAAAGAATGAACGGGTCAACCAGGAAATTGAAGAAAGAAAAAATACATAGAAGCAAATGAAAATGAAAACATGACAGTCCAAACCCGTTGGGATATAGCAAAGGCAGTCATAAGAGGAAAGTACGTTGCAGTTCAGGCCTATCTCAAGAAAGAAGAAAGGTCCTAAGTAAACAAGCTAACCTTACATGTAAAGGAGCTAGAAAAGGAGTGGCAAATGAAGCCCAAAGTCAGCAGCAGAAGGGAAACACTAAAGATTAGGGCAGAAATAAACAATATACAAACAAAACCCAGAACATATCAATGAAACTAAAAGCTGGTATTTTGAAGGAATAAACAAAATTGATAACCCCCTGGCCAGACTTACCAAAAAGAAAAGAGAGATAACCCAAATAGATAAAATCATGAATGAAAGAAGAGCGATTACAATCAACACCACAGAAATACAGTTATTAGAGAATACTGTGAAAACTTATATGCCAATACATTGGACAATCTGGATGAAATGGACAAATTCCTAGACACTAACACACTACCAAAACTCAAATAGGAAGAAATAGAAAATGTGAACAGGCCCATAACTAGCAAAGAAATTGATTTAGTTATAAAAATCTCCAAACAAAGAGTCCTGGGCCAGATGGCTTTCCAAGGGAAAATCTATCAGATATTTAAAGAAGATAAATAATACCTATTCTTCTCAAATTGTTCCAAAAAAATAGAAATGGAAGGAAATCTTCCAGGCTCATTCTGTGAAGCCAGCATTACCTTGATACCAAAACCAGACACAGACCCCACCAAAAAGGAGAATTATAGTCTGTTATCCCTGATGAACTTGGATAGAGCACTCAGAAATGGACCCACAAATGTATGACCAACTAATCTTTGACAAAGTAGTAAAGAGTATCCAATGGAAAAAGATAGTTTCTTCAGCAAATTGTGCTGGGAAAACTGGATAGCGACATGAAGAAGAATGAAACAGACCACTTTCTTACACTATACACAAAAGTAAATTCAAAGTGGATGAAAGAGCTAACTGTAAGACAGGAAACTATCAAAATCCTACAGAAGAATACGGACAACAACCTCTTTGACTTAGGTTGCAGCAACTTCTTACTAGGCATGTGTCTGGAGATAAGGAAACAAAAGGAAAAACAAAATGTCGGGACCTCATCAATATAAAAAGCTTCTGCACAGCAAAGGAAACCAAAACGAAAAGGCAACGCACAGAATAGGAGAATATAAAATGATACATCAGATATCAGGATTTAGTAATCCAAAACCTACAAAGACCTTATCAAATTCAACACCCAAAAAACAAATAATCTAATGAAGATATGGGCAGAAGACATGAATAGACATGTTTCCTAAGGAAACATCCAGATGCCTAACAGACACATGAAAAGATGCTCAACATCACTTATCACCAGAGAAATACACATCAAAACCACCATGAGATACCATCTTGCACCTGTCAGAATAGTTAAAATGAACAATCCAGGAAACAATAGATGTTGGCAAGGATGTAAAGAAAGGGAATACTTTTGCACTATTGGTGGGAATGCAAACTGGAGAACAGAATGGAGGTTCCTCAAAAAATTAAAATTAGAACTACCCTATGACCCAGCAATTTAGGTATTTACCTAAAGGATACAAAAATGCTGATTCAAAGGGGCGTATGCACCCCAGTGTTTATTTTAGCACTATCAACAATAGCTGAATTATGTAAAGAGCCCAAATGTCCATCCACTGATGAATGGATAAAAATGAGGTGTGTGTGTGTGTATACACACACACGCGCGCGCACACACACACACACACACACACACACCGGAATGTTACTTGGCGATCAAAAAGAATGAAGTCTTGCCATTCACAACAACATGGATGGAACTAGCATGTTTTATGCTAAGTGAAATAAGTCAGAGAAAGACAAATATATAGAATTTCACTTACGTGGAATTTGAGAAACACAACAGATAATCATAGGGAAAGGAAAGGAAAAATAAGAAAAAACAGAGAGGGAGACAAACCTTAAGAGACTCCTAAATACAGAGAAACAAGTACTGAGTGTTGCTGGTGGGGAAGTAGGTGGGAGGTGGGCCAAATGTGTGATGGTCATTAAGGAGGGCATTTATTGGGATGAGCACTGGGTATTAACTAAGTGATGAATCCCTAGGTTCTACTCCTGAAACCAGTACTATACTCTGTTAACTAAGCTGAATTCAAATAAAAAATAATAATAATAAATGAAAAAAAAAGTTGAGGGGAAGTGAGAGAAAGGAGAGTTGTACTGTGGTTAAAAGCTGGTAGTGGTTAGTATGCCAGGAGACTGTAGATTGACTCATAGTGTCCTTTCCATGTGAAACAGATCATAAAATAAAACAGATTGTTTTTTAAGCTAAACTTAGATCTCCTACGATTTATTATTATACCCCTCGTTGGCCAGTTTTCTCTACTACATTCCATTTTGGTGTGTTCAGGATGAGACTTCTTTCTCTAAAGAAAAGCAAAATCAGTACTTTCAAACTGAGAAATAGAAATGGTTTGAGGGACTGGATAAAATACTCTGGTTATTGGAAGCATTAGACATCTGAATGTGAGGAATTTGCTATCTTCTCTTTCTAGCATCCTGTATTCATTTCATTTTTAAATTACTTTTATAATGTTTATCCAGACCAAATTATAAAATAATCAGAAATCTAGACTATATCTGTATTCTGTATATCTTACTGTATAGAATACCTGTCTTAACATTTGGATCTATATTCACTCAGCTGGGGCTGGTATCTTCAAGTAGAGAATAAGTTTGTGTGTGTGTCATTGCTTGATGTTTCTAATACTCCTGACAGGACCACCACAGTAGTAGAAGTGCAGCACTGACTTCCAGAGCCACTGACAGTAGGGCCACATGGCATTGATTGTTTCTCTTTGATCTTATAAATTTGGATGGCTACTCACTGAAAACGTCAAATATATTAGTAACTCCTAATTCAAGTGAACTTGAGTGCTTCTAGGAAGTCCTCCATAATCATTCATAACCCATATATCCCTCCAGAGGCCCTTCCTTAAAATAAAACAAAACAGAACAAAAATAATCCAAAATACAAAGTTGAACTTCTTTGGGCTTTCTAAGTAAACAGAGTATCAACTAATGTAAGTCAGCTGTATAAACAAATGTGTCACTTTCTCATTCTTCCCTTTCCATTGCTCTTTCAGTCATCTCATGGCCTTTCTCTATATAGTAATTGTCCTACATACTCTACATAAGCATGTGGGTCTTGTTTTGTTAAAAACCGCTTTATTGAAATGTAATTAACATACTACACAATTCACCCATTTAAAGCGTACTGTTCAGTAGTTTTTAGTATATTAGTAGATATGTACAACCATCACCACAGACAACTTTAGAACATTTTCACCATCTCAAAAAGAAACCCAGTACTCTCTCTTCCCTCACTTCCCTCACCCGGCCCTAAGCAATCACTAATCTCCTTTATGTCTCTAGAGATTTCTTAGTTTGGACTTTTTATATGAATGGAATAGTGTAGCATGGGGTATTATGTGACTGGCTTCTTCCCTTAGCATAGTGTTTATAAGTTCATCTAGAAGGTTCTTTCATGTTGTAGCATGGATAAGTATTTCGTTCCTTTTTATGATTAATATTCCATTATGTGGATATACCACAATTTGTTTATATATTTATCTGGTGATAGATACTTGGATTGTTTCCACCTTTTCAAAAATTTGTTTTAATTTTTTTTGGTTTTTGTTTTTTCTAGAGAGTATGTGCAAGCAGTGGGGAGGAACAAGTGGGAGGAAGGGATGGAGGGAGAGAGAGAGAGAGAATGAGAATTCAGAGCAGGCTCCCTGCTCACCATGGAGTCTGACTTGGGGTTCAATCCCATGACCCTGAAATCATGACCTGAGCTGAAATCAAGTGATGCTCAACCTACTGAGCCACCCAGGCTTCCCTGTTTCCCTCTTTTGGCTATTATAAATAATGCTGCTGAAAACATTCATGTACCAGTTTCTGTATGAACATAGATTTTTTTTGTCTAGAATATAAACCTAGAAATTGAATTGCTGAGTTTTATTGTAATTCTATATTTAATAGGTTGAGGAACCTTCACTGTTCTCTAAAGTAGCTGTGCCATTTTAGCCTTTCATCAACAGTGTTATGAGAGTTCTCATTTCTCCTCCTCCTCCTCCTCCTCCTCCTCCTCCTCGTGTTTTGTGATCTGGCCATCCTACTGGATGTGAAGTGCTATTTCTTTGTGATATTGATTTGCATTTCCCTGAATACTGATATTCCTTGGAGAATTGACTGTTTACATCGTTTGCCTAATTTTTAATTATTTGTCTTTTTATTATTGAGTTGTAATTTATATATTTTAAATATAAATTCCTTATCAGATGAATGGTTTGAGAACTTCCTGCACATCTTAGACTACGTTAAGTGTATACTTCTGGGCCTTTGCTCTTTTTTTTTTAATATTTTATTTTTATTTTTGAGAGAGAGATAGAGACAGCATGAGCAGGGGAGGATCAGAGAGAAAGAGGGAGGCACAGAATCCGAAACAGGCCCCAGGCTCTGAGCTAGCTGTCAGCACAGAGCCCTATGCGGGGCTCGAACCCACGAACCGCGACATCATGACCCGAGCTGAAGTCAGACGCTCAACCTACTGAGCCACCCAGGCGCCTCTGGGCCTTTGCTCTTGATGTTCCCTTTTCGTGGAGTATTGACTCCTCTTCACACAGGTAGTCCTTCTAAACCTTTTATGCTTAGTCTGGATGTTACTTCTTCAGAGAAGTTATCTCTAAAATATACTTCTTCCCTTATATCTCTCTGCGTCCCTGTGTGGATTTCTCTAACAACACTATACCTTACTTTGAGTTATGTATTTTGTTCATTGCTCCCTATGATGTAACTTCTATGAGACAAAAATGCTGTCTGCCTTAGGTAGTAGACAATAATAAATGTCTATTAAGTGGATGAATTAACATTGAATTTTTTCTTCTTTTATTTTTTTCCGTCATCAGACTCTATCTTCTAAATCTTTGTCAGTGGACATTGGGAATTCCTTTCAGGCTAATCTGAAGTAAATTTACAAATTTTTCTCATACCTAGAATAATCTCTGGTCTGACTTATTTTTTAGGGCATCAGCAGCTTTGCAGTTAGAAAGTTCTTTGAACCAGACTTCTGTACATATCATTCAGGAAGTAGACACCTTTATTATAGTTATTTTTTCATTTACAAAGTGGTAGTTTATGGTTTTATAGCACATAAAAGGTATACGTTGTTGGCATTCCTTTTTTCCACAATTGAAAACAATATTCAAAAAAATACACAGCCTTTATTCTGTGATTACTTCAAATTCAATCTTTTTGTAGCTTCAGTATCTTTACTGCTTCCTCTGCTGCATTTTTACTTATCTGATGGGAAATTGATTGTATGCCTGGCAAAACATTCTTTCAAATACTGTATAAAAGAGTAAGTTCCATAGTGATAATCATTCCCTTTAATGGAATACACCACATAATGTTAAAATTTTTATAGTCCGATTCTTCAGACATATTTAATTGGGTATTTTTAAATAGCATTATTCATATATGAGAAAAATGATAATTTCAAATAATATATGAGATATAATCTCTTCCTAGTATCTCCCCCTGCAACATGAAGTAGGTTTTCCTTCTTCAAATTAATGAGAAAAGGAGAGAGGATATCATACAAAAGTGAAGTGAATTCCAGTTAGAACTTGCTTTTTGGTTTGTAAATTTTCAGCTCTGAATGAATTCAGTATAAAATATATGTTGAATCATTAGATTCTATGTATTGATCAAATGGCTATGAAGATCATATTCTGTTCTTGAGAAACATGAATCTAAGCCACTGTATTAAATGTAGATTATTTGCATAGGTTTGGTACTTTATAAAAACATAAATGAAAATGCAAACCATTGACAGTATTTTATTAGTATGCTGGGGGATGGAAAAAGCTTTTTGACAGGTATTATACATAAATTTAGTTTGAACATTTTATAACTGCAGACTATTACTTAAAAATAATTATTGCAATGTATTTTCTTCAATATAAAGGAACAAATATTAATAAATTTTTTAAATTAGAGGTGTAATTGAAGAACTAGAATACTGTATTCTCTGCCTCTGGAGCTAGGCATTGTGCAGTAAATGAGTAATAAAGTTCATGGGTTTTGTAGTTACATTCTTATGATGCCAACATATTTTATCCTGGCTCTCAAGACATGCTTGTATTTTAAATCATTCGCATTAAGAGACATTGAAATTTAGGCTTTTCAATTACAAATGCTGTAATGTTGTTATTGGAACAATGTTCATATTTTAACAAGACAGTTCTCATTTATCTTTCTTGATTTTGTTTAATAAATTTTCATGTCCTTACTGAGTTTAATTCTTTATCCACTGATGCTTCTTCTTGCTGACACCTTGATAATTTCTGTCTTTTCAGACATTAAGTCCATGCCCATGTCCCTGATGAATTATTTTCATGTCTTTTTAAATTTACAAATGGGATAACAATCCATTATACAATCCTAATAGTATAGATCAAATCTGGAATACTACCTACATTGTATGTAGAAATACACCTTTTTTATGCAGGTTTTTTTTTTTTTATGTTTGTTTATTTTTGGGAGAGAGAAGGAGACAGAGAGTGAGTAGGGGAGGGGCAGAGAGAAGAGGAGACAGAATCTAAAGCAAGTTCCAGGCTCTGAGCTGTCAGCACAGAGCCTGTTGCGGGACTTGAACTCGCAAACCACAAGATTATGACCTGAGCTGAAGTTGGACACTTAACTGACTGAGCCACCGAGGTACCCCAGAAATAAACTTTTTAGGAGAAAAAAGAGAAAATGAGATGAAATATAATGGCAACTATATTTTAATAAAAGAAAGAAAATTACCTAATTAACAAGTTGAGTGGACCAGGTTGCCTTCATTGCTAGTCTGATAAATTCTGTGAGATTTAGGATTACCATTCCTTCTCCAGTCAACTAAATACAGAACCCCATAGGGAAAACTGTAAAAGTACTTTGAAAATAGTATGACACTACATAAAATATAGTGCAGCGTAATGATGGATATTGTTCTCATTTTAAAAGCTTTTTGTATTATGTCTTGCACATATAGTCTAGAAATATTTTTTGTAATAAATTATCAACTACTAATTTAGACCTTTATATCAGATCAGACATTTTCTTACTCTTTTTCTTATTGTTTCTAACCTTGTAATTAAGATATATTTTCTGCAGATAAAGGTAAATGGCTTATTTGAAATAATTCTGCTAACTGAGGAGACTGGGAGTATGAGGTAAAGGTTTCTTTTCAGTGTAGCAGATCTTGAGCTGCAGCTGTTAAGATACTTAATTTAAAAATCAGATAAGCATTTGCTTTTGAATAATAAAACTTATTTTCATGTACTTGAAACATGAACTTACTTCATGTTTGAAACAAACATCTGTGACAACAAGGGGAGATAGATCACCTGCTAGTTTAGGTGTAAGTGATAAGGGAAAACTAATTTCTCATTTTTTAAAAACATGACTCATTTCTTTTATGGTAAATGATTATCACATAGTTTTTAAAAGGAAAAGTGGTATGATAATTCCCCAATGAGGAATAATCTGTATAAAATATGGATGACATGTTTTATAAGCTCATGTGTAATGAATTTAGGTACTCCCGAATTTAGAGAAGTACAGAAAACTAATAACAGAGAATTTAAGCATCTTTTCAGTTGCTTCTCCAAGACCACGCAAAGTATTCCCTTGTTTATTATAGTAAGAGTAAACTGAAAGGACTGTTAAACTACACGGAAGTAGATAAGCAGAAATACATGTGGAAAGCAAATATTACACAAATAAGGTTCAGGATAATACAAAGGTGACTATCTAAATTAAGCGTAGGAATATATTGGTAGTTAGTTTATGAAATCTTCCATTTATTTTGTTTCTTTTGCAGAATTTGTTAAAATATCTGTATAAAGTGGGCATTCACAATTACATCCAGGGAAGAAATACTAAAAGTTTTCTGTGTAAATAGCAGATTTTCTCTGTATTTATATTGAACTTATATTTTTCCTCCCTTTGAAACTGAGGTTCTTTTTCTATTGTCCATAATAATCTTATAATCAATATAATATTTCTATATAATCTTTTGAGAAAAAGTATATACTGTATTCTAGTATGAAAAGATTATAGTGTTCATTATAACAAAGAATTTCCGAGTCTAGATATAGAATATTGTCAGCTGTGATTGGTGAACATGAAACTATTTTTTTTTTCTCTTTTCCTCAATGTTAGTAAGGATTTTAAAATAGAATTTTTAACTTTCTCTTCCAATTTCTCATTGTCTGGAAATCATAATGGTCTGAAGGAGCAAAGAGAAGAAGAGCATATACTCACTAGACACACCAAACCTTTCCTGGGAAATCAAAACAGTAGTTTACCATGGGAACTTCATAGCTAGATGTGTAATTAATATACTGAAACTAAATTATGGTATTGTACTTTCTCTAAAAATAATATTTTAGGGTTAGAAGTATATAAAACCATTTGATATAAAAATGTGAGTTAAGAAAGGAATTGTATTCAGTGTATAGAATATAAACCTGGATTCCTCATGGTGAAGTAGAACACTTTTTTTCTCATTTAACCTTAAGAAGTGAATATTCATTTCATTATAAGAGATTGGATTATACCCAGAAAGGAGCCAGAACCTCATAAGAAGATGTAACAATGAGGATTTTAAAAATCTATATACTTTAAAACACTTCAATGTTGTGATTAGGGTTCTTACAAGTGATCATTTTATACATGACCAGACATTTACTTTTTTTTAATGTTTATTTTTGAAAGAGAGAGAGAGACTGGTGTGGGTGGGGGAGGGGCAGAGAGAGACACACATACACACACAAACTCCAAAGCAGGCTCTGAGCTGTCAGCACAGACCCCAATGTAGGGCTCAAACTCAGAAACTGCAAGATCATGACCTGAGTCGAAGTCAGGAACTTAACCCACTGACCCACCCAAGTGCCCCTATACATTCCCATACACTTAATTAAGGTTTATTGAGGTTGTTTTCTGGTCATTTTATTTTTCATAAAAATATAATTGTGTGTATATATATAATTATATGTATATAATTGTATATATAATTATAAAATATAATTTCTTTCTCTTTAGAGAAAGAAAAATTCCCTCAACGCTCAACTACATGATCTTCCATCAAAGATCATGTAGTTTTATAACGATCTTCCTCTTTTTTAAAACTATGTAATTGATAATATGCACAGGCTTTCTTATGAAATACTGAGCTCTAATATAGATTTTTTATCAAATTAAGAACTATAATTGCTCATATTTAGTGATACTAGTATGCTTAGAAGTCACTGTCACTTTTAATTATACCAACATTTACATACACATATGTATATATAATCAATTTTTTAATATACAATGGAATGCATCCATTTTTTTTTTGAGAGAGAGCATGTGCGTGTGTGCATACATGGGGGAGGGGCAGAGGGTGAGGGAAAGAGAAAATCTCAAGCAGACTCCACACTCAGCACAGAGCCCAAAATGGGGCTCGCATCCGATGACTCTGGGATCATGACCTGAGCTGAAACCGAGAGTTGGCTGTTCAACTGACTGAACCAACCAGGTGCCCCAGAATGCATCCATTTTAAGAATAGTTTGAATTCTGACATTTTTGTGCATACATAATCACCACCATAATCAAATACATAACATTTTCATGACCCCACAAAAGTTTCCTTTGTCCCTTGCAGTTATCTTCTCTCTACTCCCAAGTCTCAGGCAACTACTGATTTTTCCCCCCACTACTGTAGATTAGGATTTGTCAGCCTCAGCACTGTTAATATTTTGGTGTGGGTAACTGCTTATTACCAGAGGGTGTGGTCGTATGCATTGTAGAATTTTTAGCAGCACCCCTGGTCTCTACCTACTAGATGCCATTGAACTGTCTCTGTACTCCCCACTTGCAGTTATGACAATAAGAAATGTCTATGAAGACTGCTGAAATTAACTCCCAAGAGAGCAAAACATAGTCCATTTGAGAAGAGCTATCAACAATTAGTTTTTTCTATACTGGTGGTTCATACAAATGGAATCATATAGGATACTTTCTTTGTGCCTAATTTTTTTCAGCCTAATGGTTTTGAGATTCATCCAGTTTGTTACATGTACCATATGCTGTCTGTTTTTACTGAGTGGAATTCCAGTAGTATATAAACTACATTTGGTTTAAATTGTACCAAAGCTTTTGATTTTGTTCATATTTTCTTTAAATACTTAAAAATAGCCATTTTGAAATCTTTGCTAATCATATCACTTTAACTCTTTGAGGATTTATTAGTTGATTTATCTGCTGGTTTGAGCCACATTTTTCCTTTTTCTCATATTGTGATTTTTTTGTTGAATTTCAGACGTTATTGATTTTATACTGTTGATTGTGGGATTTTTTTTCTTTAAATATTTTTGGAGTGCTGTCCAGTTATTTATGGATCAGTTTGATCTTTTCAAGGCTTTGATTTTTTTGATTAGGATGGGTGTAGAGTTGCCTTTATTACTAACTTAATTCTATTACTGTTACGCACTACCTGGTAGTTACGGACATCCACCCTGGAACTAGCACCATGTTTGCTCTGGGAATTGTTCATTTTACAAGTTCCCAACTGTTTTTTCCCCAGCTTTGAGAGTTTACTCTTCATTTTCAGAGATGATTATTTTGCAATCAGCTTTACAAAGACTTACACAGATCTCTCAAGTTCTTGGCTCTGCTCTTATTCTTCAGTACTATGATCCAAAATTTTAGCCTCCTCAGTCTGTCTCTGCAATTTGACTTCTGTCTCTTCAACTCTGCAAGACCTCCTTGGCATCCTCCTTCCTGCATAGTGATTGCTTTCAAGAAAAAGAGGCCAATTGTAAAAGCTGACCACATTTTGTTTGCTTATTTGTTTGTTTATTTATTTATTTAAATTTTAAAAAGTTTGTAAAGCTCACCACATTTGTTTCCCTTTCTTCAGCAAAACAACCCTGTACTGCCTATTGGCAAATGTTTGAAAACAGTTGTTTATTATATTTTATTCTTCATGTTGTTTACAGCAGGACAGCAAATCTATTCCCAGTACCTATTATCATGACCAGAGGCAAAACCCAGGGTTTTAATTCTTTTGTGTTATTATAAACATAGAAATTTTTGGACAACACCAGATTCATATTTGCTCTGCTCACATAATCACTAATTTAGAGTTATTGTATTCCTTTAATACCATTCCTATGATTTATTTCCTCTTGCCTCATACTCTATGTCCAAGAGCCTTTGCTGATGTAACACCATTGGCCTCTCTCTGGACTTCCTTACTTTACTCTGCACAAGGGTAGGAAGGGTGTTTGGTAGGCAAACTTGGGAGAAGGTTGGAAAATCTTGGGTTAGCCTTCTTGTATAGGCTGTACTTTCAAGTTAGCCTATCTTTAGGTTATATTGACACCTTTTAATTAGGAGAGGCCTTTGGTTGTCAATCATTGTCTATAATTAAATAGGTTAGTTCAATTTGGGGGAGACATTTGGAAGTCCTTGTGGCAGGAGATCCAAGTAATGGTGCCTACTTTAGGTGTTTTGGTCCTAACAAATTTCTTTAACTTCATTTATTTCCTGTCTACTACTTTTTTAGCCTCAAACTTGGAGGGGGAAATAAAGGAATCATTGTTCCTTCAAACCTAAGTATCACAGACACACATATTTTCAGTTAGTATTGTATCAAATCACTAAATATTTTTAACTGCGAGGAATGCAAATTGAAAAGCCCACACTCTCTTTGATTGTGGGAATGTAGCCAGAAGTGAAAATAGGGTACATAGTTCTAGGAGTCTTTGTAGTTCCTCTGTCTCTAGCTCAGCATTTCTTACAGCCCAAATTCTAATTTCCAGGTAAATGGGACCCTTTAGCCCTTCCACTGACTGGTAGATCATATGCATACCACATCTGCTGCTTCAGCACTGTTTACAATTATGGTGCCTTGTGCTTTTTTCTTAGAATGAGATGATGAAAAGCGAAACAGAATAGCAAATGTGAAGGGATGGACAGAAAAAGAGGAAGGTATAGAGCAGGAGGGAAGAGGGAAAGAATAATATAGAATTGTTAAATATCAGGTAATTTACAAAAGAGCTATGTGGGCATCTTCTATTTGAAGGAGATAGTAGTAGTTAGAAGACAGTTTACAACTGGATGGAAAAGACCTAGAGGAGAAAAGAGAGATGAAAAACTACATTTGTCTTTGCAGTCATGTGCCACTAGTGATTCTTACTAGGCTCTAGGCAGTTTGTTCTTGGGAAATAAGTAATGTAGATATTCTAAATGGAAACTACAAAAACTTATTTTAATGCTGTGTTGAATTAAGTATTTTACCTAAGTCATGTGAAGATACAATTAACATTATAACTTTATTATTAGTAGCATAATTTTCAACAAAATTATTAGCTTTAGTATTTCTTGAGTTTAGGTTAAAGGTTTTGAGAGATTTTATTAAAAAGAATCATTTTACTTTGATTTAATCACTTTAATTTTAATTTTTCTCTAGCTTCTGATTGAGGCTATTATGAAGTGTTACAGGATCATTTGGTATATATAGAATAGATTTGTACTAAGTATCTGAGTTACACAATCTTTCAACAAAACAATTCTTTCGCTCATGTATACATTTGTGTGAGTATGCATATTTTTGTTATATTTATTTGTATACTCATCTGTCGTATAAAAGAATATGTAGCTTTAATATGAGATGCTTTTTGTGACCTACCTGTCAAATAGGGACATATTTACATAAAGTATGACTTATATATTTAATTATATAATTTTAGATATCATAACCATGAGAACTGTGATATATAGCTGCTTTTTTGGGGCTAAATAAAACTAGTTTAGGTCATAGGAATGATAAGTATGTCTAAAGTGCACTATTATGATGTGTATATATATATGAGCATACATACATATATATGCTTTATGACATGCGGTATTCATGAAGGCAAGTGACTGTCTTGATTGTTGTAGCCAAGCAGGAGAAACTCCATACATATTTGTTGAATATATTTTTACAAATATTGGATGAAAAAAATAAAATTAAATAGTTTGGTATAGTAGAATGATTAAGTTTTTAAAGCTATAAGAGTAAGGACTTGTTTTATAATTTTATTCTTTTTTTTTTTAAAAGAAGAGTTGATTGAAACTAACTCTAGTATTAGATTGATCACTATTATCTTCCCAGTGGGATTTATCACCCCAAAGAGAGCTTAGGCAGATGTATTTTGTGCTGGTAGTGTTCCCAGACACACTTTGGGCAGGAGCAGTCAGACTTTTGACCCATTATTTTCAGAAGGTTCTTTTTCCTTTTTGATCCCCAAAATCTCTTTCAAGGAAGGTATTAAAAGGTGTGAGTTCACGTGACTACCTATTCCCCCATGATCTTCTAGAAAATAAGAGAACATTATTGCTTCTTTTTTCTTTCCCTTGAATGTTTATCTACATGTATGTGGGAAGATAGTATATATGTTTGTTTGAATAAATACTTGTATAACTTTTTCTTAGAGACACCAAAGTCCTTATTTAATATATTATTAATAGATGTTTTCTAATGCTAATTCTCATAGGAATGAAAATAAAGCAGTAATTGGAAAAACCTCATGGGAATAAAATTAAAATGGAAAAATAAAATTAGATGAAAATTCCCATGTATTCCATGAAATTGCTTAGAAAGAAATTATATTTTAGCCATAGATACTCTTGTAGCATCATCCATTTTCAGTATAATTTTTTGCAAGAAGTGGAAATAAGTGATTGGCTAGAAATTTTCTATGCTTATGTTTCCTTTTTGCTTTTAAAGAAATTAATAAAATTGTGTATCAATGTGAGTGAAATAAGAGTATAATGTTCATGTCCATTTATGTAATGAAATCTAACATCTATTGCATCTGTTTTTTGATGTCTATTCAGTACTCAGTAATGAGTCACTTTCATATAAGAAAAAGAATATTCAAGCATTATGTTTATATCAATCCATTTTGTGAGCTTTAAAATTTTTTTTTTTCTGGTCATTTAGTATAAATAGCAATTGATGGTATAAGATGTAATTACATAAAATGTTTTCTTTTGAAAGTCATATACTACACTTTTTCTAGAATTTGTAACTATTTACATATTTAACATTAATACTTATTTTTCAGTGTTTGTAGCATCTCATAATAACATAGCTATATTTCTTATTAGACAATGATCTTGGCAAACTTTTATTACGCTTCAAAATGTCTGATAAACAAACTGAGTGGATACACAACTGCCGAAAACAGTTTTGCAAAATGATGAAGGCCAAACCTGATATAATCAGTAGAAGTGGTGAGTACGTTGTTTAATTTTTGTGGTGTTTTTTTGCATGAAAATTATATTAGTGGAAGCTGTGTTTACTGTGGATTAGTACCGGCATGTCTAGAATACATAATACTCATTCCAGAAGTCCACTGACTTTTGAGAAACTTATGATCCTTGAAAACAAAAGGGGAAATCTGAGATGCAAAGAAGCTGAAGACCAGAGAAAAGAAGGAAGAAGAGGCCCACTCGCCCTTACTCCCTGATACCAGTAAAATTGTAGGCAACACATCAACTGTCAAAAAAATTAAAATCTGAGAAACAAACTTTTATTAAACTGAGAGGTCTTGGTAAGCAAAATTGCAACACTGATCTGCCTTTACTTAGGTGATAATTCGCTTGGTTTCACCAGCTTTCCTCTGAATTTACCATACTGCTATATTTTTGGAAACTTGATTGACTTTTTTATTGACACATATTTTGAAACTTTGCTATGTCCAGCCAAATAAATTTAGTTACTCTTAAGGAAATTGAAATTTTATTTTGAGGTAATAGCTGTGTTTCCTAAACTAGCAAATAATTTGTTTTATATTCACATATTTACATGTGCATTTGTTTTCTTGAAATTATCATTTTTAAGTTAACATTATTTTGAATAAAGGTCTAAGGAAAAGGTTCTAATGTAAACATATGATAGAATTTTTTGTAAACTATAATTTAAAATTGTCCACTTTATTACCCATGGTTTATGGTTTTCATATTTGTATCATTTGTTATAAAATTAAAAGTGGGAAACAAAAAATAAAAATATTTATATTTTGTTGGAGATACTACATTTTCCGAGACTAGTGATATATATCTGTGGGCAACTCAGAGGTGAATTCCCTGAATTTTCTTTTTGCCTAGTATATCCTAGAGTGATTAAGAAGGACATCAGACACGGGATAAAAAGGCAGGGCCAATAAAAGGAAACTCTCTTTAGCCAAAAGGACCAGGAGAAGGGTAGCCTGTTAAGACACTTTTTTTTTTTTTAATAGAAAGTGACCACTTTAATCCAATCAGACACCATAGGAAAGACTGCCAGCAAGACCTGGGCATAGCCTGAACTTCTATCCTTACCTGGCAGTAATGGGGGCACCTTTGCCTCTCCTTGCTAGGATTGTATCAGAGGAGATTCAGGTAGAAAGTTAAGGATTTTTACCATCACTCAGTAGTAACAGGGCTACCACCCCACATTCCGCTCCACACGTTTTTTGTCTCACACTTAAAACAAATTTAAAATTAGAAAGCATCAACAAAGAAATAAAGAAAACCTACAAGGACATTTTAGAAGTGAAAATACTGTAACCGGAATAAAAGCTAAATGGATTGGTCAACAATAAATTGGAAAGGATGTAAGGAAGGATTGGTGAACCTTAATAGAGGAAATAGACTGAAAAAAAAAATTAACAGAGTCCCAGAGACTTGTGGCACCATAACAAAAGATCTAACATGTCATTGGAGACCTGGAAAGAGGTTAAGACTACAAATGTATTTGAAGAAATATAGTTTAAAAATGTTCTAAACTTATCAAGAAGCCTAAACCTATGGATTCAAGAACCACAACCAGGGTAAATCCAAAGAAATCCACACCAAGCCCCAATATAGTCAAACTTTTAAAAACTAAAGACAAAGAATCTTGAAAGCAGAGAAGGGAAGAAACAACATCTTAACTACAGGGGAAAACCAACACTTTTGATGGTGGACTTCTCACCAGAAAAGATGGAGGACAGAGGCAGTAGCATGACACTCAAAGGTTGAAAGAACGAATGGTTAACCTGAATTCTCTATGCATTGAAAATAAGTCTTCAGGAATAGAAAATCAAGACATTTTCAGATGAAGAATTTGTCAACAGCAGACCTATTCTAAATGAAGGGATTAAGGAAGTTCTTTATCTCAATACTATCCTCACAACTTCCTGAATCTATAATTATATAAAATATATTTTCTTAAAAAATACAGAGGAAAAAATGAATATAAGCTACTTTTGAGAACATTAGAAAAAAAATCTGACTGTGCTTATAATAATTTGTATGAAAAGTGGATATAGTTGGATACGATGAGATTATAAAGTGCCTGAAATTCATTAGCATACTTTTAATTTCATGAAGTAGGGGGATGGGAGCCATGATTTAGTTCTTGAATAAGCAAGTGTTCAAGGAACAGACCCCTGGTTGTTACATATAGATGTATTGATTGGGGAAAAAAAAGTTACATGCAGATGAATTGATTGGGAAAAAATTGGATCTCTAATGTAATTACATCTTATGATCTGATGATTTGCTAGCAGTGATAAAAGATAAAAAAGGAATTTAAAAAGAATCAACCCAGGAGAAAATTTGCATGTTTACACACACTGAGCTGTCTCAGTTTTGGAATGAGCTTTTGTTGTGATAGCAGTGGCAAGGAAGAAAGCAGAGTCGATACCTGAGTTTCCCTGAACAGGCTGTCTTCAGTTTTTTCCTCAGTAGATAAACCCATGTCTCTTCGGAGCATATATTTATTACACATTTTAGAATTGCCTTGGTGGCTCAGTTGGTTAAGTGTCCAACTTTGATTTTTTTTTTATAGTTTATTTATTTTTGAGACAGAGACGGCATGAGTTTGGGAGGGATAGAGAGAGAGGGAGACACAGAATCCGAAGACAGGCTCCAGGCTCCGAGCTGTCAGCACAGAGCCCAACGTGGGGCTCGAACCCACCAACTGTGAGATCTGACCTGAGCTGAAGTCGGAGCTTAACCGACTAAGCAATCCAGGGACCCCAAGTGTCCGACTTTGGATCAGGTCATGATCTCGCAGTTTGTGAGCCTGAGCCCTGCATTGGGCTCTATGCTGACAGTTTGGAGCCTGGAGTCTGCTTTGAATTCTGTGTCTCCCTCTCTCTGCCATTCCTCTGCTCGCCCTCTGTCTCTCAAAAATGAATAAATGTTAAAAAAAATTTTAAATATTACACATTTTGGTTTTATAGACTGTGTCATGGTCCAACCCCATGGAATAAATATATTTAAAAGGAGGAGTCTTATAATATAAAATATTTTCTAGAAATTCTAGGTCTGTCATTTGAAATAAACAGATCTACTTAAGATGAAAAGAATATTTTATTATTTGCTTACTAAACAGTAATGCTCTATAGTTAATTTGTGTTTAAAGTTAAGTGTTTCATGATATGAATTAATTTCCTTGAATTATAGATGATGGAAGTTTCAAAGAATTGACAGTGAAGTGTTTGGATATACTGAGCTAAATAGCCACTCTAGTAATTATGCTGTTCAACTACACTTATGTTTAGTTAGTTAGATGTGCCAGTGAGATTTTAGCCACAGGTTCAACTACCACATGTAGATGAGTTTTTAGTATGATTCCATGACTATAGCCTGTCTCTCAAAATATTTGCAAGTGCATAGTGCTGTTCATAAGGGTTGCTGGGCAAAATGAATATACTCTATTGGAATCAGTAGAAATCCAGAACCTTCTTCAGATAGTTTGGTGATGTCATTTTTCCATATGATGTGTAGAATTACTTTATCTAAAAGCTCTCAATATATGGATCTAATAGCATAATTTTGCATTTCAAGATCAGTGCCTCCCAGAAAATAGTGTGCTTTGCAAATACCTGCAATTAGTCTGGTAGCTATTAAGTTTCAAATCATGTTGGGTTTACCTCCTCCACAGATGTGATAAAGAATTTTCTCAGTTCACTGAGTTTGTTTAGGTGTCTGTCTGGTGGCTAACCCTGATTTTGCACATGGGATTCAAAGAGTTGTTTAGCAGTACACTATGAGTTTTCTTATTAATTCAGGCATTTTACTTAAATGCATAGCATGTAGCAAACATATGGTTGTACTAACATGAGAATGATTATAATTTTAAATGGATATTTCCACTTTAAAACTAACTTTTTATATAACCTTTGTTACTAATGTATATCTCACCTCTTATTAACATTGAATTCAGAATGATTGTTTCTAAAATTCATCAAGATATTCTTAAAAATTATAATCTCAAGAGACAATATTAAGTGACTTATAGAGAAACACATGGAGGTTGAAAGCTCTCATGTAAGGGCTAATATTTATGTATAGATTCATAGACAAAAAACTTTGAAAGATTTTTCTGTGAGAGAATTTATCCTTATGCATGTGAAGATAGAACCTTTAAACAACTATAAGTTTAAATAATTGTCAATACTAGTGCCCTTTCTGGCCCTCAATAATAATATTCTCATACTTTTTAATACTTACTTTAATTTGAAATCATCATATGAGTAGAATTCAGTGAGTAAATTTTGTTGTTATCTTAAGCCATTAAAATATTATGATACATGACTTACCAGAACTACAGTTATTGGAAAGCACATGTTATTCCTATTTGATTTTACATTTTTCACATGTTGAACACTAATTTTCCTTTGTGACTTATGTTCTTAAAATGTACTTGGATACAAAAGAGACCATTTAGTTAATATAGGTCAGAGTCAATATCCTGATTGTAGTACATAGTTTAATATTTAAATTTTTTATTAATGTTTATTTATTTTTTGAGAGAGAGAGAGACAGAGCATGAAAGGGGGAGGGGTAGAGAGAGATGGAGACCCAGATTCCGAAGCAGGCTCCAGGGTCTGAGCTGTCAGCACAGAGCCCATTGCGGGGCTCGAACCCATGAACCATGAGATCATGACCTGAGCCAAAGTTGGATGCTTAACCAACTGAGCCACCCAGGTGCCCCTGTAAATACATAGTTTAAAAGGTGACTTAAACTTGCTTGCTGTATTTACATGTATAAGCATATCATTTGCTTTATAGATGTATTTCATTACAGGAAAATAATCTGGATTCTATATTAAGTATAATTCAACTGGTTATATACATTTTGAGGATAATGTATTCAAACACAGTGGCATATCTATATGGCATTGCCCAATAGAGAAAAGGTTACGTTTTTTTGTTTTTTTGGGGTTTTTTTTTCACTCCGTTCTGAGATTATAAAAGATAGAAAGGCATCTTTTCCTATATTTTAACATGAACATTATTTTTTAGAGCAGCTTTAGATTTCCAGCAATATTCAGCAGAAAGTACAGAGCTCCCATATACATTTTATGCCTATATATGCACAGCCTCCCCTCCTATATATCTCACATCAGAGTGATACCGTTGTTACAATCAATGAACCTACACTGACACATCATTATCTTCCAAAGCACATAGTTTATATTAGGGTTCATTCATTGTGTTTGTACATTCTATAATTTTTTTTATGTTTTTTTTTTAATGTTTATTTTTTGAGGGAGTGTGCACATGTGAGTGGGGGAGGGACAGAGAAAGGGACAGAAGATCTGAAGAGGGCTATGTACCAAACTGACAGCAGTGAACCCAGTGCAAGGCTCAAGAACCTTGAGATCATGACCTGAGTCGAAGTCAGATGCGTAACCAACTGAACCACCCAAACATCCTGTACATTTTATGAATTTTAACAAATGTATAATGGGGGAGATTTATCATACAGAAGAGTATCATTGCCCTAAAATGACTGTGTTTTGCCTATGCATCTTTCTTTTCCTTTGCCCAATTGGTGGTAAGCTTACTTTTGATCCTTGCACTGAACAGATATAAAGTTGCAAAGTATCTGAAACACCTAACATGTCCTAGTTTTGAAAGAGAGAGAGCTATGCCTTGACTGTGGTTTTGGAGTTCAGATAATTTTTTTGGTATGTGTGAATAATGATAAGATATTATAGCCTAATTAGTGATGATTTTCTTTCTGTGTCGAAATCATTTAGCAAGTTCTGAAGTAATCCTTAGAGAATCTAAAGATAATAGATGATTCTTTTCCAGTTTTACATTGAATAGGTTCTCAGTGAAGCAATTAAAATTTAATTTACATTGGAAACATTGTTATGAATATTAAAGTGGTATGTGTTTTGAATTGAACCCCTTTAAGAGTGTAACTGTGAAGAAGTTCAGATGACTTTTATCTACTAATCTGTGACTTTAAAGATGCAATTATCATGTATATTCTTAGCCTTTAATATCGTAATTATTCTCTTGTTTATCGCAGCTTTACCAGAATTGCTTGAAAAATTTGTGCTTCATCTCTCTGAAAGCCCATCTGAATGCTACTTCCCCTCAGTGGAATATACAGGTAAGTTTTAAACATCTTGAATTTTGAAAAGTACTTAATTATCTAAAAATTGGTAGTATTTCATAGAGCTTTCTATTTTGATTAAAAAATATGCACAAGGTTTCATCTTAAAAATCTCTCATTTGGTGCTATGGATAGTCTAGATATCTTTCAGTCTCTTCTGTGCAAATGTGTGAGTTTTCTTGTAACTTTCTAACTCCTTTTTGAGCTTCCCCCCCTCCCCATCTATCCATCCAAAGTTGTTTTCCCTTAAGGCAGTGTCTTCTGCTCTTCCAATTCTATCTACTATCTTCTAGTGATCTCATTTATTTGTTTGATTTTACCTACTTCATATATTGATAACTTCCCAATTCACATCCTGTATTCAAAGATCTACTATAAGCTTCATTGTGGTGTTCCCAGCTGTCTGATAGGTAAAAATCACCTAGAGATGCTATGGAAACCCTCAAACTTGAAATGTCCAAAAGGGCCCTCACCTTCAGACCTTATTGATATATACTCTTTTTCTACATTGTCTATTTTGGTGGGCAGTACTACTGTCCATCTAAACCAGAAACTGAGTAATGACCTAAGATAAGTAGATATTTTCAGGGGAGGAGAATCGTAGCTGGTGATCAGGAAGGAGACGTGAATGACTGAACATGAGTATTGAGGCAGATAGGGAAGAATGATAGAGGGTTTTTGAAAGTCATGGTAGGGTCAATATAGAAACGCATGCTCTGAATTACATAAAAATCATTATGGTGGCTGTGTTGAGAAAAGACTGAAGGGAAGACAAAGGACTGAAACAGGGAGATGAATTAGGAGGCTTTTGAGAGGAGACATAGATGAAAAATGGTAATGGTCTGGATGAGGATGTTAGTGGGAGATAGAAATATCTGGATCCTAGATACATTTTGGTGAGAGAGCCAACAGAAATGAGTAACAGATTGACTATGGAATTTTAGAGACAGGAAGGAATCAAAGACATCTCTAAGTTACTGATCCAAACTACTGGAAGGATGAGATTATCATATGCTGAGATGGGGAAGAATGGAGAAGAAATAGGTTTGAGAGAGGGGTTGAAGAGTTTGTTTTTATGTTATGCTTTGAATACTTGTTACACATTTAAATAGATAATGTTTTTTACACATTGGATATTTGAATATCGAATTTAGGGGAAAAGTGTGGGCTGAAAATATAAATTGCTAAATTATCAGCTTTATATATAAAGCCAAATGCATCTCTCATATCTTTCTCTTATTTTGACTTAAGGTCTAATTCTTCATGTGACAGTAAATTCCTATAGGGTAGTTTCCGTGTCTTATTGATCATATCCTCTACAACTAGAATTATAGTGTTAAGATATATTTGACAAATAAAAGAAAGAATGGCTAAAAGAATGAAGGAGAAGGGCTTTATAACCTATTTCAATCAGTTTGTCTTAATTTTAGTAGGCAATAGATTAAACTCTTTAAGATTTCTGAGCAGAAGCCTTTCATGATTCATCTGTACTTTAAGAAGATTATTTTAGTGACTATGCAAAGGATGAAGTAGAGTGAAATCTGCCAAAGGTGAATATCCAGAATGTGAGGGTTGGTAAACAAAGAGATAGTGAAGATAGCAGAAATGTAGCAAAGACTCATGATAATAGATAATCAAGGGATATTGCTCCTCTTCCTCATAAGGGTGACATGACTTCTCCATATGCTGGAGAAATTATCACTTAACTATTTATTCAAGATAGACACTATACCTCATATTTCCTTAAAAATATATGCTTCCCGTCTGACCCAGCCTATCCTTCTGGCCCTATTACCACTATTAGTGACCTCCTGTGCGTTCGCATCACTGAACCTTTGCTCTGCCTGTTCCTCCTGAATGAGCTTTCCTCTCCCCATGACAACCATAGTATAATGTCCAACTCAGCTGTAAAATTGCAGCTAGAATGTTCCCTTCCCTCTTACTAAGTAGATGTTCCTCCTCTGTGCTCATTATTATATTCATTTTAAACTACCATTTTGATATTTATTGTATGTGGCTAGTTTAAATTATCCCATTAGGTCTCAAACTCCTTTGTATCTTTAATATAGTATTTGATATATTTTTATTAAACTAAATACATATGCTATAACATAATTATCTTTATTCACACAAACACATCTGTATAACAGTTCTAAATATATTGATATTTACAAATACACATATGAACATATACCTAATTATTTACACAGTATCCTTTAAAGCAGGATTGGCAAAGGGATGAAATAGAGCATAAGAAAATGAGAACAAAGAAATGAGAAGAAAATATAAGGTAGCATTAAACAGAAATTAAGGTAGGTGAAAGGAATTGATACATATTGAGCACCTCTTATGAGCTAAGTAGTGTGCTGAGGTACTTGATGTGTGTTCTTTATTTAACCCTGTAAATAACTACACTTTGCAGTAGGCATAATCACCACACTTAAAATCAGGCAATTGAAGTACAGAGTAAAGAAGACAGAAATTGTGAAGAGAATTTTGAAGAAGATCATTTGTGAGGAAAATGGTAACCTTATGAATAAACCTGGAAATGTATGTGAAAACATACAGGGATTGAAGGTCATGTCTATGACTAAGAGAGGAAATAAATGGTAATTATGGAGATTTGCATGGCCAGAGTGGATATCTCCCTAGCCTTCTGTATAATATATGTTTTCTACAGCTTTCCTTGGCACATTGTTCTATTGGGTCATATTTTCTGTAGATAATCTAAGATTAATGTTATGTTTTATACATCATCCAAATACTCAACAAGACTGATTGCTCAATATGTACACATTCATTGCCCTCTGTTAAATTTCTCAATTATGCTCAGGGAGATTTCAGATGTTGGCTTTTTTGAATGTAGGATCTAGGCAGATAAACTCCAAATGTAAATTTAAATTCTTTAAAAAGTCCTGCTGAACAGCTGTCCACTGGAGTTTAGAGAACAGCCAAAACTAAGGTGGCTTCCTATTTATTGACTGTATAGTATATATTATGATAGGGTAAGCTTACTGCTAATATCATTTTCTTACCATAGCTTTAGATATCCTTACCCTTCATCATTTATTTTTTTGGCTAGTGGATCAGTGCTTTCCTATTATAAAATTTCACTCTATTTACTTTAAACAAATAAAAACCATGTTTTGATATAAAAGATGTTTCAAAGCAAATACTGGATAGATATATTCAATGGTTTTTTATTCATGTTCTTGAAATGAGAAATTGGTTGTCTTTTTAAAAATGACAGCTTGCTTAAACCCTAAGGTAGCTGAAATTAGAATAACACAATCATCCATCTGTTGTTAGTTCCCTCAGGATTTCAATCCATTATAAAATTTGCAAATCTGGAAAAATCAGATTAGTTTAGCTGTTTATCCCCTTAAAGAAAGAGGAATGAACAAATTTCTCTACAATTGCAGTTTGTAAATCTATACAGGTATCTTTCCAAATCTTAACCAATGTTAATTTTTGTTTTTTTAATTCCCTGGAATGAGGGTTTTTTCCTACTGTAATTACTTCTTTAAATGATAAACTAAATCTTCCTTTAAAGGTAGTAAATATTTTTAATGTTATGTCTTTACTCTTTATGTTGTTAATCAAAAAGTTGGAAAGAAAATCAGAAAATATTGCATTGTTTCACCTTTTGACTATTACAATACTTTTAACCTTAATATATATAGTTAAACACCTTTTATCCTTTCTTTGGATATTCAGCAAGTATGCTCTTTTCTATCTTACATTTATGCAGCATGTTTGTGAGTACACTTGATAATTGCAAGGAGGCATATGATATGGATTACATTGTCCTCAAAAGAGGGGAAATAATGCATATACCTAAAATTATGAATTAAGTAAATTGCAACAGATACTAAGAGAAAAGAAAGAAAGAAAACATATTTTCCAGCTGGCTGCTTTATTTCAGGCAGTGTGTCTTTAATTATGGTATTTTAAGTTGGGTTATTGTCAAATGAAGGTTTTTTAAAAAAAAAGTTAATGTTTATTTTTGAGAGAGAGAGAGAGAGAGTCAGAGCATGAGCAGGAGAGGGTCAGAGAGAGAGGGAGACACAGAATCTGAAACGGCCTCCAGGCTCCAAGCTATCAGCACAGAACCTGATGCAAGGATCGAACTCAAGAACGGCGAGATCAGACCTGAGCTGAAGTTGGACACTTGCCCAATTGAGCCACCCAGGCTCCCCTGAAGGGTTTTGTTTTAAGTGCTACAGGTGATCATTGGAAAGAGTAATCAGTTTTGACTAGTACCATCATGAAGGATAAGAGGAAGAAGTGACAATGGAGCAGAAGGTGTGGCACCAGTATGACCTCCTGGGCTATTACAGCTTAAAAAAAAAAAAACAAAAAACAAAACCAAAAGGGGAGTCTTGCAGGAAGGAGTAATTGCATAGAGACCTGGAAAGAAAAATCATTTTTCCCAAATAATCCTGATTATACCAATTAGGAGGCTGAGACTCTTACAATAGCTTGGCCGTAAGAAATTGAATTTTATGTCAGTAAGAACTGAATAAAATGGATAGTTACAACCACATGTTAAAAGAGAAGCAGCAGAATCTGTAGACTGTCTCTGGGGAAGGACGGAGGTAGGAGAGAGTATACTGATTGGTTGATTCCTTTGGGTGGTGAGAGTTCTTTGACTTTATAACATATACAGCAGGGCTTTCAGAAGAATCAGTAAACAACCCAGGAGTAATTGCTTCTCTAACCATGTAAATGCACTCCAGTGGAGAAGTTCTTTACTCTTCTGAAAATTAATTTTTTCCACACCATTAGCCAAATGCCAGGCAGAATAGATTTCATTTCTTCTACTACTTCTCTGTTTGCTAGCTTTGCAAACCAAAAATAGTTTTAGTGTTTAATGTTTATCTTGAGAGAGAGAGGGAGAGAGAGAGAGAGTGCCAGAGAGTGTGTACAAACACACATGGGAGTGTGGAGTGAAGCAGAGAGAATATCCCAAGCAGGCTCCATGGTTAGCATGGATCCAGTACAGGGTAGGAGCTCATTAACTGTGAGATCATGACCTGAGCCAAAATCAAGAGTCAGATGCTTAATTGATTGAACCAACCAGGCACCCCAATATTAGTGTTTTCTTAGAATGGGTATTTGATGTTTGTTTTGGTATGTTTAATACCCACCTCCCATATTCTCATTTAAAAACCTCTTTGATGATTTAACTGCTATGTTCTTTAAAATGAAATTTGTATAGTGGAGTATTACTGTCCAACTTTATAGCTAAACTTCACTCTTTTTTTTTTTTTTTTAATGTTGATCTCAAGTTCAGTCCACAAGCTATAACCTCTAGAGGTCTTTAAAAATACAAATGACTGGACATTCGCTCTCAGCAATCTCCTTCAGTAGTCTGGAGTGGAGTCTGTTTATCTTTACTTTTAATAGGCTCAGAGAATTTTGATGAACAGCCATAATTGGGAACCATTATCTGTTGAAATGTGCAAAGTTAAGTTTTTACTCAATATACAGAATCATAAACTTTAGAGAAATCATAGATCTGGGAAATTGTTTATACAGTCCCAGAAAAGATAAAAGGACTCCTCAGGCAGACAGATAGCTAGATCACTCTGGAAGAACTCTTTCTTTATATGGGGAGGAACTAAGAACTGGAACCTCATATAACATTGAATATCATAGTTCTTTTGGGCAACTCACTCACCTTGATCCTTAACTTTATTCCATTCTTCACTGATTAGATGTCAGCATCTTCTGCTAGAAGTTACCATGATCTATAGAATTCAGTAATATCAGGAATGCTTCTTATCAGCACCCTTAGCCCACTGTATACTCTTCCTACTGTTAAGGATATTTAGCTGTATTATACTTTTCAAAAGAGAAACATTAGTTATTATGAGCATACAGATCTATATGTTAAGATAAATATTTCTCATGTTTAATCCAATTTTATATGTGCTAGAATTCTAAGTGTCATTGTCTAATCTAAGTAAAACTTGTTCTGGTAATAGTTTATAAAAATAAATCTTTTATATAAATATAGATAAGTGGAACTTATAGAGAGTAGAAGTATGTTTAATTTTATGAAAAATTCCCAAACCATTTTCCAAAACAGTTGTACCATTTTACACTCTGACCAACAGTGTATGAGAGTTCCAATTGCTCTTTAGTCTTATCAGTGCTTGGTATTTTTAGTCTTATATTTTAGCTATTTTAGTAGGTGTGCAGTAGTATCTCCAAGTGTTTTTTTTTTTAATTTTTTAATGTTTATTATTTTTGAGGAAGAGAGAGGCAGAGCATGAACAGGGGAAGAGCAGAGGGAGAGAAAGATACAGAATCTGAAGCAGGCTCCAGGCTTTGAGCTGTCAGCACACAGCCCAATGTGGGGCTCAGACTCATTAACGGTGAGATCATGACCTGAGCTGAAGTTGGACGTTCAACCGACTGAGCTACCTAGGTGCCCCATTTCCATGTGGTTTTAATTGAATTTTCCTGATGACGAATGATGTTGAATACATCTTTTCTTTTGAGATGTCTATCCAAGTATTTTGTTCCACTTCCACCCCATCATTTTTATATGGATGTCTTGACTTTTTATGTTTGAGTTATACGTGGTGGTTATAGATTATGGACATGACCCCTTATCCAATTTATACTGCAAATATTTTCTTCCATTGTGTGCCATGTCTAGTTATTTCCTTAATGGTGTCTTTTGATGAATGGAAGTCCACTTTTAAGAAGCAGACAGAGAAATCAAGGAATTGATCCAATGTACAATTGCACCAAAACCCATAAGATATCTAGGAGTAAACCCAATCAAAGGGGTAAAAGATTTGTACTTTGAAAACTATATAACACTTATGAAAGAAATTGAAGATGATACAAAGAAATGGAAAAACATTCCATTCTCATGGATTGGAAGAATAAACATTGTTTAAATGTCTATACTACCCAAACCAATCCACACATTTAATGAAATCCCTAGCAATAAGAGCAGCATTTTTCACAGAGCTAGAATAAACAGTCCTAAAATTTGTATGGAACCACAAAGACCTTGATAGCCAAAGCGATCTTGAAAAACAAAAGCAAAACTGAGGGCATCACAATTCCAGACTTCAAGCTATATTACAAAGCTATAGTCATCAAGATAGTATGGTACCACCATAAAAACAGACACATAGATCAGTCTAACAGATTAGAAAACCCAGAAATGGACCCACAGCTATATGGTTAGCTAATTTCTGACAAAGTGGGATATAATATCCAGTGGGAAAAAGACAGTCTCTTCAACAAATGGTGTTGGGACAACTGGAAAACAACATGCAGAAGAATGAAACCGGACCACTTTCTTACACCATACTCAATAATAAATACAAAATTGATGAAAGGCCTAAGTGTGAGTCAGCAAACCATCAAAATCATAGAGGAGAACACAGGCAGCACCTTTTTACTAGACAATCTCCAGAGGCAAGCGAAACAAAAGCAAATGCAAACTATTGATTGGGACTTCATCAAGATAAAAAGCTTCTGCACAGCAAAGGAAACAATCACCAAACTAAAAGGCAACCTGCGGAATGAGAGAAGATAATTTGCAAATGACATATGTAAAGGGTTAGTATCCAAAATCTGTAAATAACTTACCAAACTCAACACCCCCAAAACAAATAATCCAGTGAAGAAATGGGCAGAAGACATGAACAGACATTTTTCCAAAGACATCCAGATGGCTAACAGACACATGAAAAGATGCTCAATATCACTCATCATCAGGGAAATGCATTTCAAAACCATGATGAGATACCAATTCTGTCAGAACTGTTAAAACTAATAACTTGAAGAAACAACAGACATAAACCATGAGAGACTCTTAGCTATAGAAAGCAAACAGGGTTGATGGAGGGGAAATAGGTGGGGAGTAAGTTAAATGGGTGATTGGTATTAAGGAGGGCACTTGTGTTGAGCACTGTGTATTCTATGTAAGTGATGAATCACTAAGTTCTACTCCTGAAGCCAATATTATACTATGTTAACTAACAAGAATTTAAGTAAAATTTGAAAAAGAAAGTCAAATTTTGATGAAGTCCAACTTGTCAATTTTTCTTCTATGGACAGTACTTTCGGGATTCAGTTCAGAAAAATCTTTGTTTACATTAAGTCCATAAAGAGAGTCTTCTATACTTCATAGATTACTTTTTAACTGCAGGTCTATAACCTGTTTTCAGTTATTCATTATATGGTATGAGGTAAGGGTTTACATCTACTTTCCCCTGATACCTAGTTGTTCCCACACAATTAATTGCAAAGCTTTCTTACCTTGTTGAATTGGTTTGTACATTTTGTCAAGACCTAATTGAGTGTGAAGTAGGAGTATATAATCTGCTTGTTCCTATTCTTAGGGGAAAGGATGGATTTGATGGATTTTTTAATATTAAGCCAACTTTCTGATAAACTCTTCTTAATCTTAATCATGATACTTTATTCTTTTAATATATAGCTTAATTTGAATGGCTAATATTTTTAAAATATTTTTTTCTATTTATATTCATGTACAAATACTGGTTATTAGTTTTCTTTAATGTCTTTGCATCTTTTGGGGTCATGGTTATGCTGTCTTATAAGTATGCAAGCTTGTTTTTATTTTACTTACTTGATACAATTAACTAGTTAAGTGACACCATATGGGTCTGAGTTTGTTTCATGGTATGCTTTTTAAATACTAATTCAATTTCATTAATAAATGTATGACTCTTTACAGATATGCTATTTCTTCTTGGGTGTATAAGATCTATGATGATACTTCCTCTTTTATTCTTGATACGGATAATTTGTGTTTTCTCTTTTTTTCTTTATAAGCTATACAGAGTTTTGTCAATATTACTGATCTTTCCAAAGAACTAAAATTTGGTTTTATTGATATACTCTGTACTTCTTTATTTTCTCTTTTATTGGTTTCTATTATATTTTATTCATTCTTTCTACTGACTTTAGGTTTAATTTCCTCCTCTTTTTCTAGCTTCTGTGATGGACGTTTATATCATTGACTTAACGCCTTTATTCCTTTCTAATATAAGTAGATAGAGCTATAAAATTTCCCCTAAGCAGTACTTTAGTTGCCTCCCAATGCATGTTTAGATAGGTCTTAATTATCCTTACACTGAAAATATTTTCTAATTTAGCTTGCTAGTTCTTCTTTGACCTCAATTAATTTGTAGTGTGTTGTTTAACTTTCAAGTATTGGGAAATTTTCCAGATATCTTTGTTATTGGACACTTTAGTTCTATCATGCCTTTAAGTTTTTCTAGATAATTTCTAAATTTTTGTCTGGTTTTGGTACCAAATTCTGATACAGTGGTGTTGAGCTATTATTCTATGTTTCTCTTTTTGTCCCTTTAATTATTTATTTTTTGCTTCATGTATTGTAAAGCTTTCTAATTTGGTAAATACATATTTAGTAACTGCTGTTTCTTCTTGATGTATTGATCATGGTATTATTTTTTTTTAAAGTGTCTTGTCTCTAATGGGCCTTTGTCCTAGAGTGTATTCTGTCTGGTAATAATATAGATATTCAGCTTTCTTATGATTGGTATTGGTAGTACATGTTTTCCCATTCTTTATCATGTCTTTCAGTTTAAAGGGGATCCTGAAACATATAGCATACAGTTTTATCTTGCTTTCTGTTTTTAATTCAGTCTGAGAATTTCTGCCATTAATTGTTTTTAGTCCATTTACATGATTATTTGATATTTTTAAATTTTGTTTATAATTTTGATATTTTGGTTTACTATGAATTAATATTATGTCCTTTGCATAAGAACCTTACAAAAAGTATATTTCCATTTGTCCTTCCTGTGTGCTGTTTTTTCCATGCATTTTACTTTTACACGTTATTTTTCCCTTGAGTCAGTTATTTTTAAGTGAATTAAATAACAGTGAAATTATTTTATATTTACCCATACATTTACATTTTCTTGTACTCTTGTTTGTGTGTGTGTGTGTGTATGTCTATTCATCTAGTATCATTTCTCCTCAGCCTGAAGAACTTTTCTATTTTGTTTTATTTAGTTTTGTTATTGAATATAGTTGGCACACAATGTTACATTAATCCTAGGTGTACAACATAGTGATTTGATTGTTTTTACATTATGCTGTGTTCACTCTAAGTGTAGCTACTGTCTGTCCCCAATTATTACAATTACAATATCATCAACTATATTCCTTATACCGTGGCTCTTATCCTCATGATTCATTCATTCCATAACTGGAAGCCTGTATCTCCCACACCCCTTCACCCATTTTGACTAACACTCCAACACCTTCTCTCTGGCAAGCACCAGTTTGTTTTCTATATTTATAAGACTGACTCTGTTGTTTGTTTGTTGTGGTTTTTTTTTTATTACACATATGAATGAAATCATATGGTGTTTGTATTAGTCTGACTTATTTCACTTAGCATAATACCCTTTAGGTCCATCCGTGTTGTCACAAATGGCACGATCTCGTCCTTTTTATGGCTGTGTAATATTCCTCTGTGTGTGTGTGTGTACACACATATATATACCACATCTTCCTTATTCATATATCTGTTGATGGACACTTAGGTTTCTTCCATATCTTGGCTACTGTAAATAACGCTGCAATAAACATAGAGGTACAGGTATCTTTTTTAATTAACATTTTAATTTTCTTTGGAATTCCACTAAATAGTGGAATTATTGGATCATATGGTATGTCCATTTTTAATTTTGGGGGGAACCTTTCTACCGTTTTCTACCATAGCTACCAATTAAATTCCCACCAACAGTATACAAGGGTTCCTTTTTGTTTAATTTTTGCTGACACTTATTTCTTGTCTTTTAGCTATTCTGATAGATGTGAGGTGATAGCTCACCTTTCATATTTGCCCAAGAATATTCAGCGCTCTTTATTCATGAAAATTAAAATCTGAAGAAAGAAGCACATATGTCCCAAAATAAAAATAAATTTCAAGATATACATTGAATAAATAAATTTTAACATATTTATATAATGGAATGCTACTTATAATTTTAAAAAGCTATGGATAACATGTAACCATATGTAATGAATCTCAAAACATTGTGTTAAGTGGAATAAAAACAAATGTAAAAGGGTCTATACTGTGAGAATCCATTTATATGATGTTGTAGGTAGAGCTAATCCAATCTCTGAAAGAGATCAAAACAGTGGCTGATTTAGGGAAGAAAAATGTGCAAGAATTGGCTAGAAGGGAGCATAAGGAGCTTCTAGGTGATGGAAATGTTCTACATCTTAGAAGGGTGTGGGTTATACAGATTGTATGCATTTGTCAAAACTTATTAAACTATATACCTAATTATATTTCTTTGAATATAAAGTATACCTAAATAAAATATGATCTCTTACTAACAAAAAAATCAATCTTGTAATCTCCTATTATGATAGTTGATTGGAGGTAGGTCTATTTCATGGCTCTAAAAATATATAAAACCAAAATATTTATTTTACTGAAGCGACTTGAATTTTGCAAAGTCAGCCAGTGTCAGCAAGACTACAGCACTAAAGTCTTACGTTATTTAAACTAGGGAAATTAAAATGCAATTAATAGTAAAATATAGGACCACCAGGGGTTAGATTCAGGTGCTGACACGGAAAGAACTTCCTGGTTACTATCCACAGGAATTTAACCTGGTTGTGTTGCAGTGGACATTGGAAAAGATGTTTAAATTATGACTGATTTCTTTTTAAATTCCATTGATAAGACTAAGAACTTAAGATTATGGTGAACATAATGAATGATGACTAATAGTTTTAAAAACTGGCCATTTTGTGAGAGTGAGAATAATTTGTGACATACATGTTTTTGGTGTCAAGTAATGGAAACTCATTTTTTTTTCTTCATCTAAGAGAAGGAGGCAGAATTACTGGCTTATATAAATGGGGCAGAGCTGTCCTTAGCAATCTGTACATCTAGAATGCATATGTGTTAGTACACTACTAGAGTTATAAATACAGAGGAATTCTAAGATATATAGAAAAGTAGGCATGGAGGAGAGCACTTGTGGGGATGAGCACTGGGTATTATATGGAAACCAACTTGACAATAAACTATTTGTAAAAAAAAAAAAAAGAAAAGTAGCTTAACTGCTTTCATTATAGGCAAAATATAACAATACTAAGATTGTGTTCTGATCTAAATAAGTAAACTGCAGATGTAGCTTGCCAAGAAATTAACAGAGCACTTTAGTATTTTATCTTATTATTATTATTATTATTANTACTTAGGTGGTAGACCACTCTGGTTTGGCTGGGACTATGAAGGCTTCCTGGGGCACGAGACTTTCAGTCCTAAAACCAAGCTAGTCCTAGGAAAACTAGGAGAAGCAGTGTATTTTACCTCTAAGAGTGCCAAAAAGATGAATTATTGTTGGTCCATTGAGTTGATATTTGATAACAGTGTTTAATTTGTTGCCTTTCCTTATCTCTGTAGATCTTGAGTCTAACCATATTTTAAGGTTCAGTTTAAATGCCACTTCTTCCTAATCTCTCTCTCCTCTGAATTCATATAACTCTTTGTCTGTACCATTCTTGTTCCTCTTAGTGCTTTAAAACATTTTTATTAGAGTTATCTATATACGAATTTTATCTCTGACAGTACGTGGGAAGTTCTTTTAGGGCATGATGTATGGTTTATCTTGTATCCCCCACTGCTTCTGGCATGGTAATCCCACTTACTTTACCAGAAAGGGTGTATTAAAAGGAATGAATGAGTCTACAAGTTAAGCAGATTATATGGATAGGATGAGATGCACTAGTGTATAATGGAAGGAAAAAAATAACTGCTATGAATATGAGAAACCCAGCTTTTAGTCCTCTTTACCACTTGATAACTATGTGATTTCGGACAATTCCCTTAATATTGTGTATCTGTCTGTATGCATGCTACAGTTTCTTCAGCCAAAAACTGAAAGTTTCAACTAGACCCCTTAGCACTGCCTAGTGATGCTTGTCAGCATTCACTGTTAGCTTGGTCATCCAATGTTCTCCAGAATTAATTGAAATTTTCAGTCTCTCCTATAGTCTTCTGTACCAGACAGCCCCTTCACTTTTGATAGAAGATCACAACTCCTACTTCACAATAAAATTCAGCTGCTGGAAGAAACTTGTGCACTCCACCCTCATATATTGTATACATTATAAGTAGTATACTGATTATTCCTTCTTGACATTCATGCTTAAATCTTTAAGAAGTAAACAGCCATACTTAAACATATATGTAATTCAAAATCTTACATATGCAGTGCTTTATGAAAGTACAATATCCTAAATCATTTTTGGGCTAACAGCTTTTGTGTTCTGAGAGCCAAGTAAAAATAGATTGCTTTAAAACTACAATTAGTTGTTTTGTATTTGATATGCTTTTAAAAGATTTTTATAGGAGAAAAGTTATTTGTAAAGTTTCCCATTAATTTCTTTGAAAATATAACTGACAGGTCTTAAAAGAACAAATTCATCAGTGTTTTCAAAATTCACATTAAAATATGTAAAAATATTACTTTCATCAATTTTCAATTAAACTGTGATTATTATGCAGACTTTTATACATTTTTATAACCCAGTTTTCTATTGTGTTTAGCTACTGATGCAAATGTGAAGAATGAAAGTCTTTCATCTGTGCAGCAGCTTGGCATTAAAATGACTGTCAGGTATATTATAGGGAAATACCTCCCTTGTGCATTTCTAGAATTTGTTTTATCTACCTGATATGTGCTTAATAGTACTTAACAACCAACTATTTTCTGTACTTTAAATGCAGAATTTATCATTCAGAAAATAACTTTATTTTGAGGATATTGGCACATGATTAAATTACCTCTGCTGGTAAATCATTTATGGTTCATTATCATTTCAGAGCTAATTACAGTATATTTAAGCCTCTATGACTCCTGGCTTTTACCAAAAAAAAAAAAAAAAAGTTGTAAAAATCAGCACTTTGGTAGCGCAATCATGCCATTTTCTAAAATATGGTGATTTTTTTTAAGTTTATTTATTTGAGACAGAGAGAAAGAAAGAGATGGTGCAAGTGGGGCAGGGGCAGAGAGTGGAAGAGAGAGAAAATCCCAGGCAGTGTTTGTGCTGCCAGTGCAGAACCCAACATGGGGCTCGAACTCACAAATACGGTGAAATCATGACCTGAGCTGAAACCAAGAGTCAGACGCTTAACTAACTGAGCTACCCAGGTGCCCCTAAAATATGGTAGATTTTAATTGTCAAACTATGGTGATGAGTACAAAAGTACCTTAAGGATAGACACAGAAGTTAAAAATGAATAAGCCAATTATAGTAATTTGAATTTTTAGTACTCAAATTGTAATTTTCAAAAGAAATAAGCTAAACAGCAGAGTGAGAATTAAGGACTAAGTCTTCCCTCTTGCTTATTAAATGCAGATCTTGACAGTTCCCTCCTACTTCAGTGGGTAATCTTTAGAATCAAGTATAAAAAAGATGCATGTGGAACCTTTAAAAAAAATGTTTTTATAAGTATATAACATTATAATGAAATGTATTATACTAATTCTAGCTCATCCATCTGTATCACATAAAGCATATAATTCATTGTTTTGTCACCCTCTGCTTTTTATTTTTTAATGTCCAATTTCTATTCTCAAATGGAATCAGTAGATAATATAAGCAGGCTACTCACATTTTTTTTTTTAATTCAATACAGTGTCCTATTGGTAAGAAATGAATGGAAAGTACTTTATAATGAAATGTTTGTACATACCTACAGAATATGACATAGCTGTCAACCATATAGAATCATTGTAACTTTGGCAGCTGTAAATAGAGATTAATGGTATTATGGTGCTTCCAATACTGCTAGTAGAGTTTTGTCACTGGCAAAGTAACTTTCCAGAATGGTGAACAAGTTTTAGGCTTGAAACGAAAGTACTTCCTTTCTCTGAGGTTCACATGGTTGCATTTTATATTATTATGTGATACAGAATTGGTTTCAGATAATTAGAAATAGCTTCTTCATCCATGCAGATAATAGCCAGGCCATTTGCAAGTTGTTGTGCAGGACTGCCCCATGTCTAACCTCCTGACCATCATTCACCAAGTACCAGTAGTGCCCTCATTCGCTGTGCAATCAGAAACACCTCCATGAATTTCCAAAGTGGCCCCAGGATGCAAAGTGCCCTTCCAAAGTGGCCCAGGAAGTCAGAACCACTGGACTAGATGAAAAATAAAATTGCTTCTAAGGTTAACATTCTGTCAGTATAACCTGTCAACACTGCATGCTCTAGATTAAGTTCAGGAAATAAATGCTTGTATTCTTCTCATCTAAGTATCTATTCTCTCATTACTGTTTTATTTTCCTTTAAAGTTTTCAGTATTTACCAGATCACTACTGCTAATCCAAATATAATTATCAGGAACATACACTGACTATTAACCTTTACTGAGTTCTGTATAGCATAGTTATGCTATTAGGAAGAGGACTACTCTTGGTAGGTTTTAAAAAGTGAATTTGCAATGCAGGTCCTGACATTGTTCATTTTGTATGTTTTGTGGGCTTTTAATGTAGGTATGGCAAGTTCCTCAACCTGTTAAAAGACAGTGCAGAAAATGATCTCACCTTGGTTTTAAAGCACTGTGAGAGATTTCTGAAACAGCAGCAAGTGCCCATAAAATCTTCTCTTCATATCCTTTTTGAGTGGATTCACAGTAGTTGAACTTTCTGTACATATTTTTTGTAATCATTTGATGGGGTACCTTAACACATGTATAGTAAAATAATACTTTAACCTCTATTACTGATTTGTTATCCTGTACCTTTATAGTACTCTGATTTTAAATATGTATTTATTAAATTGGGTAGTAATTACTAAATTCAATTTTATTCATTGAATCTTAAACTGAGTAAAATTATTAGGCTATATTTTCAGATACATATAAGATTTTTTAAAAATAGGTTTAGTATATCTAGAATAAGCATATTCCAGACTTAGTAAATCTTGGATAATAATAGAACATACATTTATTTTACTTGAATTGATTATTTTTCAGATATAGGTTTGACCTGAAGGGGTCTACAAACCATTTACATTACTGAATTCTAAATATGTGTGGATTTTTTATTATTGACTATGCTAGTAATTTAGCAGATAACCTAAACCAGAGAAAGAGAAGGTATTATTTAATGACTTGAACAAATGTTGCCACAAGGCAGATAGTTTTTTCTCCATTTGCTAGTGCCATTGGCCTCCACTGGACATGTAAGTAAACAGCATATTAGCTTATAAATTGGTTGAAGATCAAATGAGGGCTAAGTATCAATATCTCTTTCCTGATTGGGATCCTGGAAATGAATATAGATGGAGTTCTCATATTTCATCTTTTAAGATAAAATACTATAAAAGTTCCTTAATTGTGCTTTTCAGTCTGCCTGCAGGGGAGTTATGCTGGCCATGACTGGTTTGTATCTTCTTTGTTCATGATAATGTTCGGGGACAAAGAGAAAACATTCAGATTTCTTCAGCAGTTCTCCAGGCTTCTGACCTCTGCTTTCCTTTGGTTGCCAAGACTGCATATTTCTGTAAGACTTTTTATTCTATTTTGAAAGGAGTGTGTTAAATTTTAAGGCAAATCCCATTTAAATTCTTTAGGATCTGGTTTGTAGATAGCTCTGTAATAATTTAGGTTCATTTTATACCTGAACACTTTTTGACTAATTCTCTTTGAAGTTACCGATTTGACATTTTCCCAAATATTTGATATCTTGCCTAATGGTAACTGCATGAAAGATTAGTGACAATAAATAGATGTATTGTTAAAAATTTTATACTTATCATTTAGTAAATTATAAAAAACATATGTAAAAAGAACTATTGAATGGATTTTTTATTATTGCTTTGTTAGAATCAGTTAAATTAGGGAATAAGAAAATAAGTCAAAATTATCAATGCATTCTGTAAAGAAGAAAACACTACACATTTTGTAAATCTGTGATGAGTTTTGATTGAGGGTAATAGTGTATTTTAAAGGACTTTTCTAGCTTCGTGAGATCTTAGAGTTTAGTTTAAAGGTAAGAGTGTCCCTCAGTTTACTAATATATTTTATTTTTCTTGCTGCCATTAATATCTCTAACTTGAAGAAACTATCTACTATGTAAGATAGGCTAATACTTCCCAAACCTTTTTTTATGACACAGAACATATGCATAATACGACCGCGTGGCACCCAAGATAAGTTAAGGGAGCTGGAAAGTATGTGGAGTTAAATGAAAGCAAGTATTATGTGTTTTTACAGTATGTACTTGTGATAAGGAAAATAAAAGCAAAACATCAAGGAGGAGTACATTAATATTGAAATTTTATAATTTTATGCTTAAATAGCAATTCCTGAATAAGAATTTCTAGCTCTAGTTTTCCAGCATAATGAGAAGTTTGCTCCCATGAATAGGCAGAGCAAATGGCAAAAGAGTATGCACTGGTTTTTCTCTAATCTATGAAGCTATTTTCCTTCTGTTAACTAGAATTTGAGTTTTAAAATCTTAGATATTCCACAAGCACCCCAGTGTTTATAGCAGCATTATCAACAATAGCCAAATTATGAAAAGCGCCCATATGTCCACTGACTGATGGAAGATGTACTATCTCTCCCTCTCTACCTATCTATCTATCTATAATGGAGTATTACTCAGCCATCTAAAAGAATAACATCTTGCCTTTTGCAACAATGTGAATGGACCTAGAGTGTATTATACTAAGCTAAATAAGTCAATCAGATAAAGACAATTACCGTGTGATTTCACTCATATGTGGAATTTAAGAAACAAAACATAGGGGAGGGAGAAGAGAGAGGGAAGCAAACCATAAGAGACTCTTAAGGATAGAGAACAAATTGAGGGTTGATGGAGGGAGGTGGGTGGGTGATGGGCTAAATGGGTGATGGCCATTAAGGAGGGTACTTGTGATGAGCACTGGGTGTTGTATATAAGTGATAAATCACTAAATCTATTCCTGAAACCAATATTACACTGTATGTTAACTAAATAGAGTTTAAATAAAAACTTTAAAAGTATCCACTCTTACAGTTACAAATGAAAAATCTTTTGATAGTGACTATGGAGTTTGAATATAATCATACATTTTCCTGTCAAATATTTGACAACGATTTCTGTATTCCCTTAGTGTTAACTATTCTAGTTTAGTGTTTAGATTGTGACAGTGTTAAATATCACCAGTCAACTTTTTTAAGCATAATTTTACAAAGTTGCATTTTACTTTGAATCTATAAAGTTTTTTGTAACACATTTTTTTAACATAACAGTGATATTGTGCTCTAATAGTATTTCTTCCCATAAAACTGAAACTAGGCAAGACTCTAAAACATATCAACTCCAGATATATTGTTTTCAATGCAACATAGAAAAGATACTATTGGGGCGACTGGGTGGCCCAGTCAGTTAAGCATCCGACTATGGCTCAGGGCTCAGGTCATAATCTCCTTGTTCACGAGTTCAAGCCCCACATTGGGGTCTGTGGTCACAACTCAGAGCCCGGAACCTTCTTCAGATTCTATGACTGAGTCTCTCTCTCTCTCTGCCCTTCCCCCCTCTCAAAATAAATAAACAAACATTGAACAAAAAGAAAAGATACTGTATAAGAATGATTTTTATACTTACATTTCTTACACTACTGTTTTGCATATATTCGGAAAATTACCTATGCTTGCATTGAAAATATATATGTATAATTTGACTTTTTGCTGTTTATTAGATTCCTTAACTCTGTATGAATAGTCATTAATAAAACACATGTATTTCACAAAAGAAGGTAAGTTAAAGGATACTAATTCTCAGTTTATATTATTTTCAACTACTCAAAAGAAAGTTTTTTTGCCCTGCACATTCATCTGAAGTTGACTCAGAGATGTCCACTTAATATGCTATATAATATGTTTCCAGTTATCAGTATATAATATTAATGTTTTCTTGTGACTGTTATGTATCTCTAAGAACCTCTCATATTTCTACATATATATTCCTATAAATATATATTTATGCAATGTGAAATGGTAAGTTGTTATTTATGATATTGACACTGATAAATCACCTCACTGGCCTCAGAAATTTTAGTATATAACTCAAACCTTAAAAGCACTTTAGCAATGAAGTTTGATATAAATCCTTAACTTGTATATAATTGTTATATGTAAGTTTGATTTGTTTTAATTTAAAAGGATTTTCTTTTATTGCAGTTACCCAGTAAAGGTAAGAACATAAAAATGCCTTTCAGGAAGTTTCTTAATTATGTATTCTTCAGAACTAATTAGAATATGAATTTTTAGTATAAGTCTACAGGGGGGTATACTTGCTAGTCTAACAGTTTTTCTTGACACAAAATCATAGCTACAAGTTTATTCTTTGTTTAAAAAATGTGGTTAGATAACTGGAGTTGTGATATCAAATCATTGAAATATTATAGAGCATTCATGATGACATAAATTTTACTTAAGAGCCAAATTGAAAAGATAGCTAACTTCATGAAGAAATAGCCAAAAATGCAAGTTTGTAAATGTGTGTGTGTATATCCACACATACATAAATTAACATATAAGTAAATGTAAAATATAAAATACATAAATTATATAATATGTAATTATTATAGAAATTTTTATANAATTTTATGGGAATGCATCATGCATTTTTCTGTTTTAGAGATAAATTTCGTACAGAATTCCAAATTTAGTTATTAGCAACTCAAGTTCAGATTCGGGTTATGTAACATTATCTTAGAAAAAGGGGGCTATGCAAATATCCCTAAGAGCTGACAGACCAAAAATTTTTAATGTTATAGAATTATTGGCCAAAGCCAAGGATAGTAAGCATATTGAAATACACTCACTATTAAAATATAAAGTTTTATTACTCGTGTACCTGTACATTTATTCTTTCATGCAACATTCATCCCCTTCATTCCACAAGGCATTGAATTACAGTATTAACTTTATTCCTTTTTCTCGGACAGTATATCACATTGACTTCATTGCGATTTAGTTTTTCTACAGTGTTTAACATTCTGACTTTTTAACTTACATAATTACAATGTTTGCAGTAACTCCTTATACCACCATATTAATTTTGAAGTAGCAACTCAAAGCAAAAGATTTAAGTAAGTTGGTTTGATTATTTTAAATTAGTTGCATATTCATTAATTCTCAATGTCTCTTTTTTATGCAGAGGTACCTACCTACTGACACTATAGAATCTGGCATCCATCCAATATATTTTTGCAGCAGTCATTATATTGAAATGCTCCTGAAGGTGGAAGTGCCACTTGTGTTTTCAGCTTTTCACATGTCTGGTTTTGCACCATCCCAGGTAATCCATAAGATACAGTGTCTCTTCAGATCCCAGATCTCAGTGTCTTAAAAGAAAATTAAATTCTCATCGAATATAGGAAATACATTTAAATTAGTGAAGTCACTTTTGTAAGTATTCAAACCTTTATGTTTAAATATATACACTGACTTTTCCCCCCTAGGTCTGTTATAATATATACATTTGTTTATAGTAGATCCTTAGTATTCAGATTTTGAGTTCTACTTTAGCTATTCATGGACATAGATATTCTGGAAGTCTATGTAGGCTTTTAAATTCAGATAATATCTACTTCATAAGGCTAATGTAAGGATTAAGTGAGGTAACTAAGGCTAAGAATTCTTAACACTGGATGTCTACTATTTGAAATATTGTATCTTTTTTTAAAATTTTTTAAAAATTTTATCTAAATCCAAAGAAGGTAACATATAGTGTAGTAATGATTTCTGGAATAATATTCAGTTATTAATCTCTTACATATAACCCACAGTGCTCATCCCAACCCATCCCATGCCCAGCAACCCTCCAGCAACCCTCAGGTCTCCGTATTTAAGAGTCTCTTATGTTTTTTCTTCATCTCTGTTTTTATCTTATTTTTGCTTCCCTTCTCCTGTGTTCATCTGTTTTGTTTCTTAAATTCCACATATGAGTGAAATCATATGATATTTATCTTTCTCTGCCTGACTTATTTCACTTAGCATAATACATTCTAGTTCCATCCATTTTGTTGCAAATGGCAAGATTTCACTCTTTTTAATTACCGAGTAATATTCCATTGCGTATATATACCAGATCTTCTTTGTCCATTCATCAGTCGATTGCCATTTGGGGCTTTTCCATAATTTGGTTATTGTTGATAACGCTGCTATAAACATTGGGGTGCATGTGCCTCTTCAAATCAGTATTTTTGTATCCTTTGGATAAATACCTAGTAGTGCAATTGCTGGGTTGTAGGGTAGTTCTAGTTTTAATTTTTTGAAGAACCTCCATACTGTTTTCCAGAGTAGCTGTACCAGTTTGCATTTGCAGCAGTTTGCATTCCCACTAGCAGTGCAAAAGTGTTCTCCTTTCTCCACATCCTTGTGAACATCTTGTCTCTTGAGTTGTTCATTTTAGCTCTTCTGACAGGTGTGAGGTGGAAACTCATTGTGGTTTTGATTTTGATTTCCCTGATGATGAGTGATGTTAAGCATCTTTTCATGTGTCTGTTAGCCACTGGACGTCTTCTTTAGGAAAAGTGTCTGTTCATGTCTTTTGCTTATTTCTTCACTCCTGCCCATTTGTTTTTTGGGTACTGAGTTTGATAAGTTCTTTATAGATTTTGAATGCTAACTCTTTATCTGATGTGACATTTGCAAGAGATACTAGGTCTTAACAAAAAGCACAGCTTTCTGTTCCTGCTTTTGGGATCTGGGAGGATTTAATGCTTTTTCTAGGGCCTAGAATTGTTCTTGTGGTCACATGCAGTAGTCACAGATATCTCCTTCCTGTGCACAGGCAGGCTCTCCTTGGTGGAGGGGTGGATTGTTTCTTTACTGTTATAATCAGGCTAAAGCTTAACATTTTAGAGCTTAAACCTTTTTATCCTTTTAGACTTAAATCTTTAGGTCAGAGTTACAGAAGGTACAAATACTTAACCATAAGGTAGGAACACATTTAAGACTCTTGACACATATTAACAATTTCCTTTGATTTTACTCTTCTAACAGAAATGAAGAAAGTATCTGTTCTTCAGGTCTGGGTATTTGGCTTTTTCAAAGCTAATAGTGAAATTAGTAGGTGACGTTTCCTCTTTTTAAAATTTTGTGGGTTTTTTGAACATTAGCAAGGTTGACTATATTCTGTAGCTTTGTTAATAGTTGAATCTTCTTAATTGCCCACTTGTCTTACTTAGCATGTTTCTTATTGATTTCTTTGTTCTTAAAAAGTGACTCCACTGCACAAATCTCCAATTCCTGTTATATGTTTTATTTACTATTGTAATTTATTACTTATTTACTATTAGTGTTTTTATATATTTACTATAATATTATTTATTACATTTCACTTACTGCTACCTTATGTCTTAATACTTGGTAAAAATAAACTTATAATATACTCCCTAACTCCCACCTAAAAAACCTAATTTAGCTATTTCTGTTTATTTCCTTATGTGCCCTCTAAAGTGATTTTTCCCAGTTTGAATTGGGCTTTTGGATTTGGATAAAATTTAGATAGCGATTATGTTCACTTTTCTCAGAGTAATTTATAGTTTATGTCCATACTTACTCATATTTCTTATTTAGAAACATTGTAAAATTTTCCATTCTTCTTTGTATTATATTTTACTGAAGCTGTATATATTTTTTCCACACAGGTATAGTATATTTCATGTTATAGATATTTTTACTTAGTGTAGCTTGAAATCTTTTTAAATTTTGTTTTCTTTGTGATTACTATTAATAATTAGTAAAGGCATTAAATTTTCTATAATTGTTACATTGTACATTTTTTTTAGATTTGTGTTAATTTTTTCCAGCTTTGTAATGTGTTTTATTTCTGCTTTATTTTAAATTCTATAATTTTCCCAGAAAATTCTAGTAACTTGCTTGTTTTAGACTTTAACGATTATTAGGAAAATCTCCAGTATTTCACCAGTAAGAGAGTTCTTTCCTATCATACTATGGGAAGAATCCTACTTGCTGTAAAATATTGAAGTTTATTTCTTTTAACCAAATAAGAATGTTGAATTTTTTCAGCTTCCTTTAGGGTTAGGATTATCTTGATCTCAGGGTTTATGTGACCTATTAATAGATTTCTTAATAGTAGACCATCCTTGAATTCCCTTGAATTTGCCCTCCTGGCAATCTTTCCTCCTTATTAGACAGTATAGTTCATGGCAATAATGCCTTTATACTTATTTTGAAGAGACTTTATGTCACGTAATTACATTTACTTACATGTGGCTACTATGCCTCTTGAGTTTTAGATTTTCTGAAGTTAATAAGTCCAAATATAATGAGAAATTACATGTAGTGGAAAGGAATATTGTTTTCTTGGCCATTGTGTTATTATTCAGCATATACATAAAACATTTTTCAGAATTTTGAATCATAAAATGTTTAATTCTGGTTGAAAGTGGATACTTAAATATTTACTATAAGCTCAGTAATCAATTCTTTCTACTTTTCTAAAACTCCAAGCTAGGGAACAAAATGTTCCTGAGAATTCTTTTGCATTCTAGTCTTAGTGAATATTCTGTGTATTGCCTAATGCCTCCATTCATGTATTAGTTCCTAACATATATCCTCTAATTTTAAAATGTATTGCCACAAACTGGGGGAAAAACTTGTAATACCTCAGACCTCACCATATCAATTTGATACCTTTTTTACATCTTGGTGTTTCTTTATCAATTTAAAATTGCATATATATAGCAGATTTATCTAATAAAACTCACAGCATTATTTCTAAGCAGTAATGTTGTTATTTTTCTTAAATTATCTAATGTAAAATTCCTTTTTAATGGCTCTCTATGTGAGCAAATCATTTTGTGCCTTAAGTATATATCATTGCTTTGTTGACATTATTTGCCATTTTATTGCTAATTATAAAATATGAAACAACTTTTAAGTAATGAATAGGTATAGGTGCTTAAGTAATCGTTTGGATATAGATTTTGTATTTCAAAGCTTATTCATTTTGATGTAATTAGGAGCAGTGTTCTTTGAAGTTGTGTATTTACAGACACTAAGGGATTGGTTGATTAATGAAGGATTTGTGAGCAGGTTGCTAAATAAAATACACATATCTCTAGAGTAAAAGTACATATTCAAGTAGAATACAAAAAAATAAACTAGTTAGAAATATATGTTGATTAAAGTTTAAGAGTAACTGAGATTGGAAAATAGAAATTCAAATGTGTAGTCTTCCTTTTTAAATGAACAGAAAATCACGTTTTGATTAACTTTTTGACCAATTTTATCCTCTAGTAAAACACTTTATTTGACTTTCCTAGCTTTAGAAGTTACATATCTTTAATAATTTATCTCTTATTATTCCATTGGATCATTATTCTGCATATCATTATTGTATTGTACTGTGTCAGCAAGTAGGCTAACATGGATAATCCTCTGAATATACTCTAGAAAAAACTTTTGGTTTTTCTCATTTACTGTTTTTGTCTTCTTCTCCCATCATGAAGATCAGATTAAAGAAAACTATTATTCTAACATTTCAGATTTTGTGACACAGTGTTTTTTAAAAATGAAAATTATACAAATGCAAATCTGAATGTTTCTTGTTAATAGTTATATTCATAAGTATATATGTCTCCAGGCTTTCCCTCTCTTCATGTTGCCAAGGTTGCCACTTGAAATAGTACCTTCTTTCTCCCTTTGCCACATCTTAGTAGGTCAAGGAATTATCCTTTATGTCTGTCCAAGTGGAAACTTTTTTTGACGAACTACCAGTGATATGAATTTGTGTACTATTTCTATGCTTCCACTAGAAATCTATTCCTTGCATTGTAGAATAGTTATTAATGTCCTTTACCTCTTTAATAGTTGAAGTTCCTTGGGGCACCTGGGTGGGTCAGTTGGTTAAGTGTCTGACTTTAGCTCAGGTCATGATCCCGCAGTTTGTGACTTTGAGCCCCATGTTGGGCTCTGTGCTGGCAGCTCGGAGCCTGTAGCCTCCTTCAGATTCTATCTCCCCGTCTCTCTGCCTGTCCCATGCTCATGCTGTGTCTCTTTGTCTCTCAATAATAAGTAAAAAAAACTTTTAAAAACTGGTTGAAGTTCCTTAAAAATATATGTGCCTGACTTACCTTCCCATTATTTGGGTATCTGACACACTATCTCACCTAGAAGCACAATAAAAATAGTATGTGTATAACAATTCTTTGCAGTGTAAAAGGTCTATTTCCAGATATCATCTTGTTTAAAGTTTTGACAATTTCATGTGACAGATGGAGAAAATCTGAATTGATTTACTGAGGTTACCTTGATAGCAAGGACTTCACTTGAAACAACATCTTTTGAAATTAGTTTTCTTTCTTATTTTGTTAATATTCTTTCTAATGTGAGGGCAAATAAAATAAGACCAGAAGAGTTGTTAAAAATATTGTCTCTGAGGGGGGCCTGGGTGGTGTAGTCGGTTAAGTGTCCGACTTTCGCTTAGGTCATGATCTCACGGTTCGAGCCCCGCGTCGGGCTCTGTGCTGACTGCCACCTCAGAGCCTGGAGCCTATTTCAGTCTGTGACTCCCTGTCTCTCTGACCCTCCCCTGCTCACGCTGTCTCTCTCTCTCTCTCCTAGAAATAAATAAAAACATTAAAAAAAATATTGTCTTTGAATCATAAAACTTGGTCCTTTAGTTCATTCCTATTCTGGCTTAATTAGGTATCCATAAATTATTGTTCTAGCCAAACTTTTCTTTTTTCTTTTTTTTTTTTTTTACTTAACTCTTATGGAATGTTTTGAAGATTGTTTTTTAAATCTATATACAAGTGAGAATAATTTACCTCAGATAAAATAATTATGTTTATTTCATCTTAATGTCCTTTAGCAGTTTAACTATGGTAGAAGAGCAAAATTTCCTAAGGCTCTGATATATTTTGATTGTATATCGTACTTTCCTTGTAAGCCTAAAACACCATTTAAATGTTTTAAAGTGTAATTAGGTTTAAGGAACATTGGTCTACAATAAAAACAACATAATTAGTTTGTTTCCCTTTCTTTTTATACCATTTCATAAACTGCTAATATTTTTTTGATGACTATTAAGAACTCAATTGCTTAGATTTGAAAATATAGTACATGTTTGGACTTATAAGAGGGAATTTGGCAGTATCTAACAAAATCACATATGTATTTATTTGCCCTTTAATCCAGCAATCTCATTTATAGAAATCTATCCCAGAGATATTTTGACAAAAATTTGAAAATACATATAGGTTTTGCTATAGCACTAGTTATAGTATCAGAAGACTAGAAATAATGCAGATGTCTGTGAATAGAGGCTTAGTTGAAAACTTATGGTTTATCCATGGTAGAATAGAATGCCATTGTAAAAATGAGAAATCTTTCTGTGTATTGTGGTTGAATGATATCCAGGATCCTTTGTTAAGTGATAAGAAGGTGAAGAGAAAGTACTTATAGTATGTTACCATTTATATAGGAAAGAGTGGAGATACAAATGCATGTACAAATGTGCTTATATTAAAACATGAAAGAATGTACCATTTTTTAAAAATGATTGCTTATACGGATAAGGAAGGAATGAGCTCAATGAATGAATATACCTTTCGTATTTTTGCTTTAGAAAAATTTAAATATTTTATATGATATAAATGCATATAACCAACAAAATAAACATATTCTGTCTCTAAGAATATAAAGTCAAACTGGATAAAATGAACCCACCAGTACCCATTTGATGGTATAAACTCATGAGAATCACTTTAAACAAAGTGATTTGACTGTACATGTCAAGTGGTAGGCTGTCTAAAGACCGGGAACAGCAGTAATACTGTTTTAAGTAATCATATTGCTCATGGTAATGCTGGTATTCTGAGATTATTTTTGTCTTGTGTGTTAAATAAAAAGAAAAATTTGTTTCATTGGTAGCAGGTTTTCTGTGTGTTTTAAAGCAAACACAGATATAATATACAGCAACTTATGTGTTTTCTCTTAGAAAGTTTGAAGAAGGGGAACCTACGTGTAGGGGGAAATGGACTGAAGAGACTTATCAATCAATAAAAATTTTGAAGCTGTGATGGTTCTGGCTCATGTATTGTTCTTTTTCTTTTATATATATTTGGAAAATTCCACAGTAAAAATGTCTTAGTAGCTTATCATTCTGCTTGAACACATTCTCTTTCCTTTATCCGTTTAGAATTCTAGTTCATCAGCTGATTTGCAAACCTTTTCATCCTATAAAGGTAGAGAAGTTTTGCTTATGGACTAAATACTGTGACTCATTGCTCACTTTTCTAGGGGAATACTATTTTAGCATTCTCTTACAGTTTAATAATTCTGAACTGTCTTGCACACAGAATAGCAAATATAATTTCTGCCAAATGAACAAGGACATATATTTAAAAAGAGTACATCTCCCCTTTGAGTGTAAGCTCCATGAGAACAGGGAGTAAATGTCTTTTGTTCACTTAAAAATTGTAATGCTTGTTTGTATAAGAGGTACTTGATAAATATTAAATGAGTAATAAACATCTGTAACTTTGTTATAGAATAACATTTATATAGTGCTTTATATACTTTCAAAGTGTTTTCAGTTATAATCTTTTTCCCTCTCCTAAATTTCCCATGTGTAGAAAAAGGTATTATCTCTGTTTAATGGAAGAAAAGTAGACAATGTACAGAAAACAATAGTTGAATATATGTAAGTGCCAGAAAATTGAACTGCATTAATAACTATGTACGGTAACTAATTGCCGATACTGGGGTGACTTTCTTTTAAGTAATTAAGGGTAAGTATCTCCTACATATATTTTAACTTCAAATATCTTTGAACATACAAAGTTGTGAAGTTTTAAGATCAAAATGAGTTGAGGATCAGCAGTTTCACACCATCCATCCTGTAGAACAGTAAGGCTGCTGAGAAAGAGGATGGACAAAAGCTGTGACCCCTCATCCTTATCTATGTGTCACTCACCCCTAAAACTGACAGCTTAACAGGAACTGCTTTTTCTGGCTGCAGGGATCATTTGTACTAATTTCTACTCTTTCTTTGTTTCTCCTTAACTCATCCAGAGATTCATTTTTATTAACACAGCATGGCCAGAAGTTTCTTGGCATAAGTTGCTGTAACAAAGAAGAGAGACAGAACCCTGGCAGCAGTGCACTAAGGGAATTAAAAGTATTACTTCTAGTCAAAGAACCACTGACTGCTTCAACCTGTCTAGTTAACTAAGAGTAGGAGATATTTTCTCCCCAGTTCAGTAGAGCCATACTATGTGGGCAATGGAAGTTTGGTAATGAGCTCTGCATGCCAAGCTTCCCTCCAAGTCAAGATCTGGGAGAAGAATCCTATTAGTGATAAGACTAAAGTTAAGTCAAAAGGAAGGAAATTAAATATATTCTGCCAGTTCATAAATATTGGACATTCATAGATAAAATTCAATATTGAGTTACTTACAGGCTCCGTGAATAGATTTTGGAGCATAATATAAGGAGCACAAAATATTTATAAAGCAAAATCTTATACCTGAGAATGGAGTTACAATAAAAAAACAGAAAAAAATACTTGCAGATCTATAGTCAGTATTATCAATAATAGGAAATATAAGTAGAAAATGAAAAGATATGCCCATAATAGCTGAAATTAAAATGTCAATGGTTGACATAAATAATAGCATGTGAAACACAAAAATTCAGTAATACCATTTGGTATGGGTTAAATCATGTCACCCCAACCCCAGAGTTCTTAAGTTGAAATCTTTACCACCACTACTCTCAGAATGACTGTATTTGGAGATAGGATTTTTAAAGGGGTAATTACATGAAAATGAGATACATTAGGGTAGGCCCCAATCCAATTTGTACACTATCCTTCAAGGAGGAAATTTGGACATGTGCCCAGCAAGAAGACATGAGAAAACGTAGAAGACTACCATCTCCAGCCCAAGGAGAGAGATCCAGCCCTGCCAACACTTTGATCCTAAACTTCTGTAGAACTGTGAGAAGAGATTTCTGTTATTTAAGTCACCTGGTCTGTGGCACTTTATTATGGCAGCCTGAGCAGACTAATAAACGATATTAAATGCACTTAAGGTAGAATCAACCTCTCTCCAAAATTGAGTCAGTTCTAAAAATTACTTTTAGAAACTATTCAAGAATATATTTTTAAAAGGACAAAACAATAGAACAAAGGAAAATTTGTATATCTTTGTTTTTTACATATATGATAAATTGAGAGAAGCCATTATATTTGCTCCCAGTCCCTGCCCCCCACCCCCGAAAACAAAAGGAGAAGAGAGGTTCAATAAAGGAAATCTTCCCTCAATGATAATTTGTAAACCATAAATGAAAATTAAAATACTGGAAAGTATCTTAGTTTCCTAGGACTATAGTATTAAAATAGATGAACTGTTGGCTTAAAAGAACAGAAATTTATTGACTCACAGTTTTGGAGGCCAGCAGTCCAGAATAAAAGTGTTAGTGGGGAACCTGGTAACTCAGTCAGTGAATCAGTCTGACTCTTAATTTTGCCTCAGGTCATGATCTCAAGGTTCCTGAGATCAAGTCCCATGTCAGGCTTGGTGCTGACAGCATGGGGCTTGCTTGGGATTCTCTCTCTTCCTCTCTCTCTGCTCTCTCTCTTTCTTTATCTCTCAAGATACATAAACTTGAAAAAAATTGTTAGCAAGCCTGTGTTCTCTCGGAAGGCCCTAGGGAAAGAACTGTTTGATGCCTTTTTTCTAGTTTCTCGTAGCTTCACGTGGTTTTTGGCTTGTTAAATGCATAACTCCAATCCTCTGTCTTCATATGACATTCCAAGGTGTGGCTTTTCATCTTCCCTGTGTGTTTGTTTCTGTGTTCAGATCTTCCCCGTTTTATCTGATACCGTTCATACTGGAATAGGGCTTACCCTGGTGATCTCATTTTATCTCAGTTACCTTTGTAAAAAACCGTTTCCAAATAATGTTTCCAAATCCAAGGATTTGGGCATACTTTTAGGGGGAGAAACACAATTCCACCCATAATCACTATGCCATTGTTATTGTGTGTGTGTGTTTTAAACTTTTATATTTTAAAGATATATTTAAAGGAGTATTTTTTATTTTTTTTCCCACAATGGGTGTGTATTCCTTTTATAATCTGAACAATCTGAATGTTATTCAAGAAGTAAGATAAATGATTCTTGTAAAAATCTCACTTTTAAGTTATTTTCTGCATTAGCTCCCAGTTTTTATGTTATATAATCCTGTTTGGCTTAAATTATTTTCCGATTCAGCAAGAGTCCATTTGCATTAATGTAACATTTAGCAATCTGTCATCTGCATAATTATACATCTGTGATTATTAGGTAGGGTAGAAAAAAACTCCCATCTCTGAATTAAAATGGTCTCTTAGCATTTGTTATCTGTTGAGAGCAGACTGATATTGTGATTAAGAAGAGGACTATATTGAATAAAGAAAGCATTTAGCAAAAGGTATATGAGCAGTGTGAATGCCATCAGTTACCTCTAAGTCCTGGGTCCCTAGGCCATGAAAGTTTTCTCACGCATTAAGCAAATAGATGAAGCATCCCTGGATGCAGGATGTCTACCTATTTTGATTGGATGCCAAGCTCTTCATTGCTTTTATATGAGTTAGTGGTTACTGCTTTTTTAAAAAAGTATGGTTTTATAAGCTTTCTAATGAACTGACTTCTTTTTTTCTAGATTTGCCTACAATGGATAACTCAGTGTTTTTGGAATTATTTAGATTGGATAGAAATCTGCCATTATATCGCTACTTGTATTTTCCTTGGTCCTGATTACCAGGTGTATATCTGTATAGCTATATTCAAACACCTACAGCAAGACATTTTGCAGCACACTCAGACTCAAGATCTACAGGTTTTCCTAAAAGTAAGTAACTTTAGGGATAACATGTTGGTTAAGAGTTCATAGCTAACTTTGATGGGATGCTTAGTATCAGATACTTTTGTAGACAGTCATCTAAAAACAACCTTCACAGGGGCACATGGGTAGCTCAGTCAGTTAAGTGTCTGACTCTTGGTTTCAGCTCAGGTCATGATCTCACAGTCCTTGGGTTTGAGCCCCACATGTGGAACCCACTTGGGATTCTTCTTCTCCCACTTCCTCTGCCCCTCCCCCACTCTCTCTGTCTCTCTCTCTCTCAAAATAAATGAATAAACTTAAAAAAAAAAAAAAAACCCTAAGAAGTAAGTACTATTAGTCTCATTTTAGAGTTGAGGAAACTGAGGAACTAACTTAAGTTGCCCAAGATTACACAGTAGGGAGCAGTGGGACTGGGATGTGAAGCAGCTGTGCTGCCTAGAATCAAAACTCTGCCTTTAGCCAGTGTGCTACCCCACACACTGTGTTGTTTGTTATATTCCTTCTACCTTATTTAGTCACTAAAAGTTCAAGTCACTATTTCAATACAGAGGTTTGAAATGTTTTTAAAAGCATTTAATGTAATTTTCTATACCTTCATCTTCTGTATTTTTTAAATTTTTGCCTATTTTTATAAAATATTTCCATGAAAGATTATTCCATCATAACATTCTTTTTTTAAAAAGCCACTACCTTATATAAGTTAATGTTTTAAAACAAGATATAGTTTCTTTCTTTCTTACAATAATATGACTTTTGAAGCCTGGACTTTAGGAAACACATGTTCAATAAATACATCCTTGTATGTAGCTCTTCATGGGAATCCAACTCTATTTGTTTTAAGTTGAAAATCTTTCCTTGAATTTGAAGTAGGTTTCCTTCCCCCTGCTACCTTCACCTTCCCACAGAGCACACATATATGCACACACCCAGACCTGCATTTGTCCTTTGCTAGGTTTTCTCTAGACCAACAATCTCTGTTAATTAATTTTATCATTATTCTTTACCACTATATCTTATCAGAGCTTATTTCCATCTAATAATGATTTTCTGTAAATAAATGTCATCGATTATTCAAAGATGCGAAACTACTAGGCATTTTTATTTTATAGATACTGAATTCAAAAGTTCTCAGACTTTTTTTTAGGTTTATTTATTTTGAGAGTGACAGAGACAGCACAAGTGGGAGAAGGGCAGAGACAGAGGGAGAGAAAGAGAAACCTGAGTAGGCTCTGCACTGCCAGCACAGAGCTCAAGGTGGAGCTCGAACCCACGAACCATGAGTTCATGACCTGAGCCAAAACCAAGAGTCAGACCCGTTACCGACTGAGTCACCCAGGCACCCCAAAAGTTCACAGGCTTTCTACATGTGTCACTAGAATTATAATCTTAGGAACATTTTTAATGAAAAAATATACCAGGACTGTGGTTGTACATGTAAAAGAAAAACTTAGGTAGAAAAAGAAAAAAAAATTATCTGCAAGAGATAATTTGGAGGACAGGGATGGTTAAACACTTGGGAATTATACTGAGGACAAAAATGTGGTTTCCTTTTTAGTGAGGGATACTTTCATCACCACTGTGGTCAATTTATAGGAATCTCAGAGTCTGAAATTTTCCCAAGGACTTATATTTGAATATCCTCTAGCCTGTAATTCTCTAACCTCTTATCCCACTTTGATATCTCTTATAGCATTTGTCATGAGCTGATGTTATTTTATATATATTTTTGTCGGTTTGCTTAGTATAATATACATGTTCCACAAGGATGGCAATTTTGTCCATCTCGTTTACGAATGTATTTTCAATGCCTTGAACAGTACCTGACACATAGTAGGTGCCCAATAAATATCTGTTGACAGAATAAACAATAAATATAAAGGGAAAGACGAACTTAGTTTTGTTCACATTTAATAACAAACATTACTAAATTCTTTGATTAATGGTGATGATTATTGCAGTTTTATCTCTGTTGACAACTGCTTGATAATGCTATCAGTTTAAAGATTTTTAAATAAGGGGAGAAAGATTACTACTCAAGTCCTATTTAAATTACTAAAAAATTAATTGAATTGGTTTAAATCCAAACTAATAACATGTTGGTGAAGAATTAATTTTAGCCCTTGTCCTGGAACGACCCTTACTTCTTGCTCTGCTGTTAGCACTCATCTGTGGGATTAGGAGAAATCTCTTTCTGATATGGTGGCTTCACTTTATTTTTTGTTTTCAGCAGGTAAGTCTCAAGTTCACTGATCTCTTTTGGGGGCAGTTATTTTTCTTGCGTGATAAATTTCAGTGTGGCTTATTTTAATATGCATTTACATACCCCTTTAACCACTCTATTATGCCCTGTTATAGTCTGTTGTTTTCAATGTATATAAACACATATAGACTCTTTTCTACTTATTCACATATTAACCAATAATGAGATTTTATTAATAAAGTGATTTTCATTGTCCCTTCCCTTGAAAGACAACTCCAGTCAGAAATAGTTCTATGATTCAAAAATTCTCATTCAACTGTATAGTTATAAGGATTAAACCTGGGGAATTATGTTTTATTATACTTTATAATTCAGAAATCTCAGACTTGTGCAAAGGGTGAAAAAAACTTAATAATTCTCCATATAACTATATACTACAGCCATAATAATGTTCTATGTAGATTACATGTTATTTCTTGATTGTACATATTTTTAAATGCTTTGGAAGAGATGAAGAAGAAAGGGAACTTTTCCTTTTTAGTGTATTTGATAGTTTTCTTTTTTTTTTTTTTCTATTTTTGAAGAATGGGACCCATACTTCTTTTATGACAAAACTACTTTTTAAAAGGAGGATAAGTGGGGGCGCCTGAGTGGCTCAGTCGGTTAGGCATCTGACTTCAGCTCAGGTCATGATCTCACTGTTCTTGAGTTCAAGCTCTGTGTTGGGCTCTGTGCTGACAGCTCAGGACCTGGAGCCTGTTTCAAATTCTGTGTCTCCCTCTCTGTCTCTGTCCCTCCCCTGCTTGTGCTCTGTCTCTCTCTCTCAAAATAAATAGACATTAAAAATTTTTAAAGGATATTGAATCATTGTATAAAAATAGATAAATAAGCATCTATTATAAATATATTCAAATAATCGGACCCAATTTAATGTTTCCATGAGAAACAATGAAATCTGGCCATGTGTAGCAACATGGATGGACCTTGAGGGTGTTATGCTGAGCGAAATAAGTCAGGCAGAGAAGGACAAATATCATATGTTTGCACGTATAGGAGGATTAGGAGGAACTTGACGGAGGAACAAGGGGGAGAAGAAGGGCGGAAATGGTGGGGGAAAGGGAGAGAAGCAAACCATGAGAGACTCTTGAATGCTGACAAAAACTGAGGACTGATGGATGTGGGGGGAGGGGGGGATGGGCATGGAGGAGGACACTTGTGGGGATGAGCACTGAGTGTTATGTGGAAACTAATTTGACAATAAACTATTAAAAAAAAAAAAGTCTTGAAAAACCACAAATGTGTTTTCAACAATTATTAGTTATCCTGATAACTTTAGGTACTGAGATGGTTTCAGAAGATTGAATATTTGCAGTTTTTTTCCTGGTTAAGTTTCATTTATTGACAGAAAGTGACATGATAGAAGCATTGCTTTAGGAATAATAATAATCTGTCTGAAGCGTATAGTATAGAGACAATATCAACCCATTTGTATTAGTTTGGTTTAGGCTCCAGATTTTAAATTAAGTAATTGAGAGTCTAGACTCATTGCCTACCTTTCTAATAGCCTACTGAGCACTTCTTCATGATCAGTGTATTAAAAAGATGACTTGGAATTTCTTAGACCAGGTAGTGAACATAAAAAGGCCAGATTTACTTAAAAAAACAACCACCTCCCCCCCCCCAAAAAGCCATAACACTTTATTTTTCTTCTTTTGACTAAACCCTAAATGATTAATGATTGGCATGAATATAAGTTGATATTAGCAAGGTATTTTCTGAGTTTTTAACAATATCTTTGTAGACACAACAAATATGTAGGTTTGATAATAGACAGCATTATTATATATTATGTATAAGTGCATTATTCCTACACTGTGGCGATTGATAGATCAGTAATGAGTTAAAAAGCAATATCTGAAGGTATGCTGAAGAGCACAGTCCTTGGATTTAGTGTCTTAAATATTTTTATCTGTGGCAGATGAAGGCTCAGGAAATCTGTAGGCATCACACTTACTAGAAAGAAAAACTTAATCCAGAAAGATAAGTATAGTGTCAAATATCCATGTGAGCTTGAAAGTCTAAAGTTTTGCTTTTTTTTTTTTTTGTTTTTAAGTGGAATCCTCTCTCTATCACTCACACAAGCAAGCCAGTTTAGAAAGACTTGAATAGTAGTTAGAAGACTCATTGTTTCAGCCAACTGGCTGTATTGCATTTCTCTCCAGCTTGATAATAGGCTGGCAGTGATCTTGGTTTTAGTTTGTGAATTCAGTTGAATTCAACTTGGGGAAAACTTCACTGAAATGCCAGGCTGGGAAAAGATTGCTTTCCAGTGAAAATCAGGCTATGAAGGCTCAAATACTTAATTAAAATGCTTCAACTAAATCCTGCATGTTATGGCAAAATCAATTTATAATTATGAAAAAATCAGATTAATTTCATTCCAATCAGTAAATTGTCAAGAGGAATTTTGTTTTTGTTGTTCTTGCAGTTGTTACCAGAACATGTTGACAGGGTAACGAATGGAGATCAGACTGAGAAACATCACATGAATTGCTAAGCTTTTAACAGACAAAAGTATACATAGTACTAAAAATAATTCACCATCTGAGGGAATAGATAAAATATGTTCAGTTTTATGTCAACAGTGGTTTGCAGATATGTGTTTTTCATTGTTCTTATATCACTCGAGTCTGCCTGCATTCAAATTCTGGCTCTCTCACTCTGTAAGCTTGGGTACATTGCTTAACCGCTTTGTGCCTCAGTTTTTTCATCTATATAATAGGGTGTGAAATAATACCTGTTACATGGAGGAATTAGATAATATCTGTAAAATACTTCTAGAACATTGCCAGATAGCAATGTTCACAGAAATTCAAATAATTGCTAACCTAAAAAAAAAAGTTAGCAATTATTTGAATTTCTGCAGTCCTGTCTCATCCTTCTCTTGCTATTTTTTTTTTTTCCTGAGAGCGAGAAAGAGAGAAAGTACTCCAGTGAGTGCAAGTGGGGGAGGCACAGAAAGAAAATCTTAAGCAGGCTCTACAGCCAGTGTGATGTACAACGCAGGGGCTGTCTCTCAGGACCATGAGATCATGACCTGAGCTTAACCAACTGAGCCACCCAGGCCCCCTCTTGCTCTTATTCACTGAAGAAAAAGATTTATAGAGAACACAACAAAGGAAATGGGCATTTTTCCTAAGTCTATAGTTAGACTGTATATTTTGCTCCCAGTTCTTCTCTAGGCACTTAGACATCTTAGTATATCATAGATTACCTGGCATATACTTCAGAGCTATGTCAGGAACATTCTCTTACCTTGTATCTAGTCAAGACTTATTCTCTCATTTACCCAGCCGAGATAGGACCATCTCTTCTTTATCACACATATGCCATGTATGCCTCAGGTGAAAAAAATTTTTAATGTTTATTTATTTATTTGAGAGAGAGAGAGAGAGCAAGTAGGGAAGGGGCAGTGAGAGAGGGAATCCAAAGCAGGCTTGGTACTATCCACACAGAGCCTGACAAAGGGCTCAAACTCACGAACTGAGATCACGACCTGAGCCAGAGTCAGAAGCTTAACCAGCTGAGCCACCCAGGTGCCCCTGAGTTAAAAATCTTAAGAATCACGTACTCTATCCTAAATATTTAAGAACCTTATATTCTAACCAGAACCACATATGCTATATAAACTCCCCTGATCCTGAGGATCATTAGGTGTGCTTATTGAAACTTATACATTAGACTCTTCTCCAGACCTACCAAAATAATTTTTCGTGACAGGCCTGAGTTGTCACGTTTTAGTATAAAATCTCAAATGACTTGAAACCTTTAGGATATGTAAAAATGTTACCTTTGAAACTTGAATCCAGAATATCAAAACCAGAGATTCAGAAGTTTTGGGGCTTTGGGGCTTAGGAATTTCTAATTATACCTAGCAGCTCAAGAGAAACATACTAGAAAAAAAATTACTTGCAGATTGGTTGTTTTTCTACCACTCTGACCAAGAAAGAAGGTCCTTTTTCATGATAGGTCAGACACAACACACAAGAAGTCATCTCTAGCAAAGGTAAAAAATAGAGGGAAGATCACAAAACCCCTTCTCGCATGTGACTCTTACTATATAATTTGATGCTGCTTATGTGATTTTGATATTAATATAAATCCTTTACGTTACTTCAGTGTATATTAAGTTCTACACCTTTTGTGGTAAACTTTTAGAGGTCTCCTGGTGATTATTAATAAGCAACTCATTGTTTCTATTTAACCCACTCAAAAGTGACTTCTTTTCATGCATTTTTTTGTAAGGAATTATGACATCTTTTTTTGAACTTAACTTTCAAATTCATTAATAATTAAATTTGGGGGAAAGAATATAACAGAAAATACCAAAATTTGATCCTGAAGTCATAAAAGTAAGGCATGTAAGCACACTCGATCTTTTTGTACTTTGTATCTGGGTACCACCCCAAAAGGCCTTATCTTTGATTCAGATTCCAAATTTATAGGGCTTGCAGTAGCTCTAAAAATATTTCTGCTGGAAATTATTTTTGGAAAATTTTACTGGTACAAATAATGTTTGAAAGTATAGATATAGCTTGATTTCCATTATAGGCATATTCCTGACAAGTTGCAAGAAAAGACCATAATATAATATTGTAAGTGAATTATTCCCTTTTTTTTTTTTTTTTTTTT
>NW_027529463.1:1113296-1170570 GCF_008692635.1 Crocuta crocuta | reverse complement strand
TGGTAAGGGGTTGAGAAACAGACTGGTGTCAATAATCATTGATGCTTAACATTATAGATTTGCAGTGTGATCAAGAAAATCTAGCTTAGCCATTTTAGAGACCATCAGTTAATAAAGATGTTCTTATTATGACCACCATTAACACCTTGAGTGCTTATTGAATGCCAGGCCCTGGGCAAAGGGATTTATAGGTATTGTTAATTTACTCATTGACTTATTCCTCTGTTGTATAAGAGCTGTGTCCCAGGCATTATTGTCACAAGACAGGTTATGTCCCTACCAGCATTGGCCTTATATTCTACCAGTAGATAAATATTTAAATAAATATGTAATATTTCAGTTATTGATATATTTTAGTTTAAGGAACTTAAACATGGTAAGGGAGGTAGAGTAAGTCAGAGGTGCTATTCGGATAAAGAGTCCAGCAATGCCTGCTCTGAGAGAGTAGGTAGAGATCTGCATGAGGCAAGGAAAAGCAATGCAAAGACTTCTGGGCAAAATTCTTCTAAATAGGAAAAAAGGCAAGGGCAGAACCTTAGAGGTAGAAATGAGCTTGGTCCACTTAGAAAATGTTGAGATACCACTGTGGCCAGAACAAGGTGTGGTAGTTAGAACAATAAGAGAGGAGGCAGGAGCTAGATCCTACAAGGTTTTACAGTTCATGATAAAAGAGTTCAGACAGTACAACTTTATGTCCTCATTGTCTACATTTACACATGAGAAATTGAAACTTAGAGTGTCAGTAAACTTCCCCAGGTTCATATATCTAATAACTACTACAGGAGAGTTTGAACCCTTTTTTTGGTCTGAATCCAAATCTTTAGCTCTTTCTAGCATATCAAGTTGTCTCTCATTGACTAGTCTGGGTACCTTTTTAAAAACTTTAAATTCAGTGGACCTTCTAATTAAATGTTCTCAATAGTAAAGGGAAACCAGTGGATACATATTTGGAACTGAGTTCTGCATGCAAAGGAGAGATGCAAGCTGTGGATATACTGTATCATATAATATTGAATGCACATGAAACATTGTGGTTTAGAATAGTAATTGTTAATGCTTTTTGATGATTCAACATTTGAAACCCAGAATTAATGAAGAGAGACCATCATTGGAGGCACACTGGTAAAAGCCATTAGGTACAAAAAAGAAAATGAATCATGCTCAAAATGAACTTCTAACCAAGATGTAAACCACTTCAGAAGTAACCTATTTTTTAAAATAGGTTACTTTCTTGAAGAAGTAGTGCATTGTTTACATAAAAAGGCATAGTATCGCCTGATATATTTACATATGTCTGCCTATTTAAAGAATAAGGGAATTCAGGGGTGCCTGGCTGGATCAGTAGGTAGAGCATTTGACTTTTGATCTCGGGGTCATGAATTCAAGCCCCATATCAGGGATAGAGGTTACTTAAAAAGAATAAGGGAATTCATATATTTATACAGAGTCCAATATTACTTAGGTCCATAAACAAAATGATAAAGCAGTATTCTGAAGAAATGGCCTCTTATAGTTTGAATGATAAACTAGCAGTCTAGATGATTGTAATTGCAAAGTAAAGTTATCCAGTAAAAAGGTCATTATAGAACATTTAGAATAAAATGAAAAATATACCACTCTGAAGACAGAAAGTAGATTTGGAGATTCTGAAGATTTTATTCAGACTTATAAAGTGTGAATTTTAAATAGTGAGCTAATAATTTAAAAACATTCTNTCATGACCTAAGCGAAAGTCGGACGCTTAACCGACTAAGCCACCCAGGCGCCCATAAAAACATTCTTTTAAAATGAACATTTGATTTTTCTCTTATGAAATATGACCTTAACATAAGAATTATTTGCCATTTTTTGTTTCAAGTTTTTATTTAAATTCCAGTTAGTTTCCAGTGTAATATTAGTTTCAAGAGTAGAACTTAGTGACTCTTCACAACAAGGGCCCTCCATCATACCCAGGACTCATTTAACACATCCCCCCACCTCCTCTCCAACAATCCTGTCTTCTTTTCTATAGTTAAAGCCTGCTTAATGATTTGCTTTCCTCTTTTCCCCCCCTCTATGTTCATAGTTTTTGTTTCTTAAATTTCAGATAGTGAAATTGTATGGTATTTGTATTTCTCTGACTTATTTCACTTAGCATAATACTCTAGCTCCATCCGTGTTGTTGCAAATGGTTAAGATTTCATTCTTTTTGATGGCTGAGTAATATTCTGTGTGTGTGTGTGTGTGTGTGTGTGTGTGTGTGTGTGTGTATACCACATCTTCTTTTTCCATTCATCAGTTGGTGAACACTTGGGTTTTCCCCATAATTTGGCTATTGTGGATGATGATGTTGCTGTAAACATCAGGATGCATACGTCCCCTTGAATAAGTATTTTTGTATCCCTTGGGTAAACCAAGTAATGGATTGCTGGATCATAGGGTGGTTCTATTTTTAACTTTTTAAAGTTTATTTATTTTAAGAGAAAGTGCACTTGTGCAGATGAGCAGGAAAAGGAGAAAGGGGGAGAGAGCGAGAATTCCAAACAGGCTCCGCACCATTAGCGCAGTGCCTGACATGGGGCTCGAACTCACACAAATTCTGACATCGTGATCTGAGCCAAAATCAAGAATCAGTCTCTCAACTGTCTGAGCCACTCAGGTGCCCCTCTATTTTTAAGTTTGTGAGGAAACTTAATACTATTTTCCAGAATGGCCAAACCAGTTTGCATTATGGATGTCTCTTCAATGAAGTTTTCAGGGCATTTTCTCTTTATATTAAAATTAATGTCCAAAATTGAAGCCATAATTTAGAAAATATTCTACGGAAAAAATATATTTAAAACAAGTGATAGTTATGGTTCTCCATAGGTAGTTTTTATTTATAAATTAAGTGGAACATGATTAAAAGATGTTCAATAAATTTGCTTACGTTTGCCCAGAGAAGAATTATTAGAGCTATTGTTCAAATGTTTTCGACCTCTATTGTGATTTAGTTAATAAACAATAAGCATTTTTTTAAAAATCATGAATATACACTAAAGCAATTTTCTGGTATTAGGCTTTTTATTTAATCTGGTAAGATTAACACATTACTGTAATTTCTTACCAGCTGAGATACAGTTTTAGTGAGGAGTTGATCAGTACCAAATCACACATAATTTGAATGAAGAGAATAGATACATCCATAAATAGTTCTATGACTACAACAGTAACTGTTTAAAGAGAATTCTAGAACAGTAAGAATGGTCCTACTTCAATTCTATTTTTCCCCAAAGAACAAAGTGAAATATTTTTGATAGAGAAATTTACAAAGACCTAGTAATTCTGCTATTCATAAGGTGAACATCTTCCCTTTGAGTTGCTTATACATAAAACTGGAGATAATATACACCTCAGCTGCTAATGTTTTAGGACAGGGACCTGCCTTTAGGCAGGTCCACAAAGACATCTTTGTGTCTTCAGGATTTGATCAAGAACTTTACATACAATGAGAATGAATGTGTTAATGAAGAAATAAGAGAATAGATAACATTACAAGTTTTTCAATTGATAGAGTTAAAATTTGTATTTTGGAAGGTATTAGCTCTAACCTTAATGGTATTATGCCTTGCATATAACTTAACATCATTTAGTTCTTTTAGATATATCATCAGACTTCTAGGGGGTACCTGGGTGGCACATTGGATGATTGAGCAGCTGACTTCAGCTCAGGTCATGATCTCACAGTTCGTGAGTTTGAGCCCCACGTTGGGCTTGCTGTTTTCAGCCTGTGAGCACAGAGCCTGAATTGGATCCTTTGTACCCGACCCTCCCCCTGCCCCTCCTGAGCTCTCTCTCTCTCCTTCTCTCAAAAAAAAAAAATTTAAAAAAGTTGTAACATCAGACTTGTAGATAAGTAATATTTTTTAATATACCAGCTATTCTTCCAGATTACCCATATTTTAGGTGACACATGGCACAATTAATATAACTTCTCCCAAGTTATATGTAAGCTGTGAACTCACTTACGAGTGAGCAGTGACATCTGAGGGAGGCCTTTATAAACATTCTTATTGAGAATTGCGCATATGATGTTTTCCTATACATTCATGTATCTCATCTGTAAACTGATTGCCTATAACACAATTTCTGGTATATGATAATATATTATCTTTTATGCTTTTTAATGGCTTTTGGGTTTTGTTAGTAACTTTTACCTTTAAACTGTAATGTCTAGGAAAGCATGAATTGTCCAATTTTTAAAATAATCTCCAAAATTCCGAACATGATACTTATTACATTGAACCAGGTATGATTTTTCTTCAGAATTTTTAAAAAATTTATTTAATGTTTATTTATTTTCATATTTTTTTATTTTTTAGAGAGAGAGACAGAATACAAGCAGGGTAGGGTCACAAAGAGAGAGGGAGACGCAGAATCTGAAGCAGCGTCCAGGCTTCAAGTCGTCAGCTCAGATCCCAACGTAGGGCTTGAACCCATGAGCCATGAGATCATGACCTGAGCCAGAGTTGGATGCTTAACCAACTGAGCCACCCAGGGACCCCAGAATTTGTTTTATTTTGAGGAGCAGGTACTATAGAGCTAGTATTTGGAAATGGTAAAAGAAATAGAAATACAATTCTCTAAAAGTCTCTAAGATTCTAAATTAATATTCATATTGTTTTAATTTATTCTTGAGTGCCTCATTTGGGACACTAACTATTAAATGCAGAATTTGCATAGACATGCATAGTACCAACGTTATGAGTTACAGACTATTAAAGGTTTTATGAACCTTCATAGCTGTAGAACAAGATATTTCTTGCAATATTATAGTATCCTTTGATAAGCTTTAAGGATCTTTACTAATTAAAAATGAGAACAATCATTCTGTAATTGAAACTATCCAAAATATTGAGAAGATTTAATTAATTAAGAGTTTATCTTATATTTTGTTAGCTGTAAAGCATATTTGGTTTTAAAAACAGACCACCTTGTTTCATAGGGACATGATTTCTTGCTATCACATATATACACAGACTACTACGTAGAAAGAAATTACAATTTACTGGCAACATAAAACCCTGTCTATAGCTTTAAAAAAAGTCAACTATTTAAATTCATTAACTTAGAATGTGTTTCTTTACTCAAGAGAATTAACTTTTCTTTGTATTTTTTGACAGGAAGAAGCACTGCATGGGTTTCGAGTGAGTGATTACTTTGAATACATGGAGATTTTGGAACAAAACTACCGACCAGTGGTGCTGAGAGACATGCAGAATCTTAGAGTGCAGAGCACATAGATGGTGAACACAGAGTTGAAAGCCATGTTTTATTTATTTTTAAAGGAAACAGAAGGACTTAATCATTTTCTGTTTTCTACTACAGCATGTTTTGTGAATACACATATTGTGAATCAATCCTGAGACTTTTTGAATATAATGTATTCAAGGAGATATTAGCTCAATTTGTGACATGAAGTAAAATTCATTTTTGTAAGTTCATTGTTTTGTAAGGTGGTTTTAGAATCAGATCTAATTTACTTTAATTCTTTATGTTTAAAAGCCAGTCCCAACCTATGTCTCTTCCTTCATCAGAAGATTAAAAAGTTTTCACAATGAATTTTGAATGAAGCAGCAATACTGTAATTTGACTAGCCAGTGAGAGGGTCCATAGAAACAAGGAAGACAGTTGTTTTTCTTGATGTTTCGTCTGTACATATAAAGGAAAATAGACAAAGCCGCAACCACTTATTTAACATGTGAAGGAAAAAAATATTTATCATGGTAAATACTAAGAAAACTGTTGTCCTCAGACATAATTGTTTTTCTAGGAATTGCTTGTAATACCTATATCACCTAATAATTTTTCATGTGAAATGTCTCTACATGGTTCATTTAAAAGATAAATTGGTTGTTTCATGCTGATAAGCATTTGTTATGCATTTTTTTAGTGATAAATTGTATTTGTACTGACCATTGAGAATAATTTCTAAATTATTTTAAATGACTAACACGGTGTTTTATTTAAATGGAAGGCTCTGCTCCAATGAGATTATTAGCACAATATGTGAAGGCCTATTTTCCTGTAATTGTCATGTTTATTATATGAAACATAATACACAAAAATATTTTTCAGTTAGCAATTTTATTAAGTTTTTTAATATTATAGGTAATAGTCATTTTGTATGCATTGTTTATGTTTAAGTATAAATCAACCATTAAGACCATTCTGAAGCTTTTTTTAAAAAAAAAAACAAAAATGGCTCATCCACGAACTCATTTTTCCTTTCGTATCATGAAATAAGTGGTACTGTGCAGTTTTCAGTTTTATGATGTTTAGGATACTGCAATATCAACCTTCCAAAATTAGGTTTTATGCTGTAAATGCTAACGATAGCTGCTCAGTAATGGTGTTCCTAAAGGGCACTGAAAAAGTTGAGAGAAGAAAATTGAGCAAGTTAATTTAACATATTTCTCCCTTTAGCTATGATTGATAGGAGTTAAGTAAGAGAGTTCTAGATTACCCAAAATACCAAGCTTTGTCTGCTTTCAAACTTAATTTTGAAAAACTGTTTCACAGAATCTGTAATACGTGTTTATGGTTTCATTTCTACCCACTCTGTACCTGAGTTACTGTTACTAATACTAAAAAATTGCAGCTTTATTTCTTTTTTTTAAAAAAATTCTTACATGGTAATTGGAAATACAAATGGAGAAGGAACTGTAACTTAGTTTTGTATTATACTTTGGTGATTTTGGTTGGAAACTGAGGATCTTGATAATAACAATTACGTTTTAGAAAGGTGAATTCAGCTGGAACTGGAAGGCTTTTGTTTTCATCTGTTAAAGAAATGTCTTATGAACAATGACCTACCAGTTCAGTGAAATAAAATGTAAAATATGTTAGTATGTGTAGCTACCACTGTAAATTATTTTTGTACCTATTTAACGATACTCTTTAGAATAGAAAAAATACAGCCCTGCCTTGCCCCTTTTTAATTATTTAAAGTATAAGTCCTTAAGACAGATTTTATTTCTACTTTGTGAACAGGTACCTCATACATTTACATGATTCATTTTAAGAAATTATATTTTATGACACAATGTAAAGAAATTGGTGAAAAATGTAAGTGCTTTTGTATATAAGTCTTTGAATATCTGTTTCCAACATTTCATCTCTGTAGTTATTATGTCTCCTTATGATACATAAACATCTGAGGAATCTGTGATGGTAAAATAAATCTCAGAAGTTAATCTAAACGTAACAGAATTCTACCCAAATTTATGATTATTGTGTTTTCTAGTTTGATTTTCCAGTTCCAAGATATTAAAGAAATTCCTTTGATTATTCATTAAACACACATGTTTTGAGGGTTGCAAGTATAATGAAATATTTTTAATACTCAGGGTAGGATAAATGAAATAACAGCACCTCCACTCAGTATCCACAGTCTTTATGGAGAGATGAATAATTTTAAACTGAAAACACAGTTTAAAGATGGCAAATAAGAAATGACTCTATATTTGGTGACTTCAATAAGCAGTTTTGATGGAGTAATGAAGTTTGTTTGGAGTGGGTTTAAATGATGCTGAGGAAATACTGGAGACTGGTCCTCCCAGGAGCATTGCTGAGCAGGGAAAGAGAATACGGGTGGTAGCTAGAGGCGGCCTGGAGTCAAAAGACCTTTTTAAGATGGGAAATGGAAACATGTTTATATGTGGGTGGGAATGATGCAGAAGAAAAAGTAAAACATGCTGAATTTCTCATAGAAGTAAAAACTGCAGCAGCCATTTGGATATTTGGGTTTTTTGTTTTTCTTTTTTAAATAAAGTTAAACACACACTTAACTATGTGACTTAGCAATACTCCCTCTAGGTATCTCCCCCAAAGAAAAGATATGTTCATGCAAAGGCATGCATGAATAATATAGCTTTTATTCATCATAGTCCCAAACTGGAAACAACCCAAACCTCCACTGGTGAATAAATAAACAAATGTAGCTCATTCCATAAAATGGACTACAACTCAGCCTTAAAGAGTAGCCACCTACTGATGCATGCAAAAGGATACGTATTGTAGGATTTCATTTACATGAAATGCTATAAAAGACATCTCTATAACAACAGAATGTTAGTGGTTTCCAGGGACTAGGGTTGGGGGTGGGTATGAAGAAAGGGGATTTTCAGCGTAGAGCAGAGAGGCCTCTGTATCATGATTGTAGTGATAGCTACATGACTATGTTTTTAAAAGTATTTTGAAATTTATGAATTTTATTATAAAATTTACCTCAATAAAACTGCTTATCAAAAGACAAATACTGAAAAGAGAAATTGACAAGCCCACTTTAATGGAAGAGTTTCAATATTAGTAGCTGTAGGTTACTTGTAGATGCTTTAAACAAGCTGAGGAAGATCCTTTCTATTCCTATTTTAGTGAGAGTTTCAAGAATAGAATTTCTTTTGGGAAATAATTTTATCAAATATTTTATATGAAAGTAATCTTTGTATGAATTTCCCCCTTTTTTGGTCTGTTGATATGGTAACTTGCCAACATTTCTGATGTTGAACCAACCTTGCATTCCTAAGATCAACTCTACTTGGTCATAATATTTTATCATTTTTATGCATTGTTATATTTGATTTGTTAAAATTTTATTAAGAATTTTTGTGTCTGTGTTCTTAAGGGACCTTGATCTGTAGTTTTGTCTTCTGATTTTGCTATCATTGTAATACTGGCTTCATGAAATGAGAAGTGTTCATCTATTTCTAGAAGTTTGTGTATAGATGAGATTATCTTTTTTCCTTCATTGTTTGGTAGAATTTCCCAGGGAAGCCTGAAATTTTCTCTGTGATAGGAGTTTTTACAAAAAAATTAACTTCTCTAATAGATACATAACTTTTCAAAATATTCTTTTTAAATGTTTATTTTGAGAGAGCACATGCATGAGCAGGTGTGGAGCAGAGAGAGAGAGAGAATCCCAAACATGCTCTGCACCGTCAGCACATGTGCAGCACATTTCAGCACATGACCCTGGGATCATGACCAGAGCCAAAATCAATAGCCAGACAGTCAACCAACTGAGCCACCCAGGTGCCCCTATGCTACTTTGTCTTTAGTATAAGAACCTTACTACAATCAATAAACCCCAAAACTTTACTGAGTCACTCTAATCCAAAGGATTCTCTCATTCCTCTTAAATTATAAAAGATTTCTTAATCATCCTCTTGTAAATAATTATATAGTCTTACATGTTATTTCTTATTATTTTGAATTGTTTATTTTTCCTCTCATTATTTAATGCCAGCATATCATTCAACAAATATATCAGTAGTAAACACTTTTGCTTGGCAATGTTATCTCCCCAAAATTAAGTTTGTTTCAAAAAGACAGAGGCAAAGGTTAATTCTTCTCTTCTAGAAATTCTAGCTTAGTGTTAGGTACAAGAGCAGAATATCAGATTATTTGGTGAATGAAATATCATAGTTGTTTTGAATTATCCCAATGATATAGAAGGAACATATTTTGAAACCTTAGACCACATTTCCCCCTCAGTTCCTTTAATAGGTAAAGCAGGGAGAAAATAACTTGTGTTCTTGGTACAAATGTATTTTCTACTTACTGTTTGCTGTGGAATGTATTTTTAATAAAAATAGTAGTTTACTAAATTCTATTTAGCAGTGATTATAACTAAAATGTATGTGTAAGTTTTCCTTCTGTGTGTTTGTCAATGCATGTGTGAGTGTATCATTGCATATGGTAACGATTTTAGCTATAATATGCATCTAATAGGTTTGTGTGACCTAGCCTATAAATCTAACCATTATTTGGAAATGTCTTTTTGAAATACACCACATATGCTTATCTTTTATTTATAAAAATTGACAGGTAAATTTGGTTTTTGAATCTGTATAAGCTGTCTTCCTAGAAGACATCAGATAGTCATATGTCCTAAATGATGTGGTTCTGAAGGCAGAAGACTTGAACATTGCATGTGTCAAGATTTCTCCTAGCACAGTGATGCTGAATATTTCTAAATTTGTTCTTATTAAACCTATCATTACCATTCCTTTATTATATGGTTTAGACATGGGCCAATAAACTATACCCTGCAAATAAAGTTTTACTGGAACACTGCTCATTTGTTTATGTATTGTCTACTGCTTTTTTTTCCTTGTTTTTTTTTTTTTGTTTTTTTTTTACAATGGTAGAGTTGAATAGCTGTGACAGTATATGTGGTCCACAAAACCTAAAATATGTATTATCTAATCCTTTACAGGAAATTTTTGCCAACTCTGACTTAGAGTACTAATTATATATATATGTCCAAATCCACTTTGGGGTAAACTTTTTAGAGATACAAAAGATGCTAGAGGACATCTAATTCTAAACCTTTAATTCACCAATGAAGCTATGACTCGAAGTAGAGAGGGGATCCCTAGATTACATACAGGAGAAATATAATGCAGTGGATGAAATTGAGAGCTCAGCAGGCACACTGTCTGAATTTAGATCCTGGCTCTGTTATCAGGTTATTTAATTCCCCTGTACTTCAGCTTACTTCTTGGTAAGATGAGCAAAATAGCAGTAGCTGTGTCATAGAATTATGATATAATGCATGTGTTTTTAGCAACTCCTTAGGAAGACTTCAATAAATTATAACTATTATTTGTTCTTGTTAGGCTAATTGGTGATTGCATAGTGTGGAAGCTAGCTATTCTGACTTCCATGTTCAAACCTCTTTCAACTGCATTATTCATTCATTCATTCATTCACTCGCTCATTTATTCAGTCACTCAGTATATCTTTATTAAACTTCTGTTGTGGATCAGACACTCAGATATAGTTATGATCTCTTCTTTGATTCAGACTTTCCCAAGAATAACAGAATGTAATTTCCTATTTTATAGTTTCCTTGCTGGTTTTAAATGACAGAAAAGTCCTGTACAATCCAATGTTAGACATATTTTTGTAGTTTATTCAGTTTCCCCATTTTTCCTTCCTGTTTTGTCAGGTTAATTTTTTCATACTTTAGATTTTGTGATATAGACAGATCAATGTATAATAGATTAGCAATGTATTTTTGAATTGTTTTATATTCTCCAGTGATAAATAAAATGTTCTATGTGACAAAATTTCACCAACATGTTCTTTGTAGCAAAATTGACTTACCTACTTTTTTTTTTTTCAGCAGAATATTAAGTAAATTTACTTAAGTAAATGCATTAGCACCTACTTATCTGATGAGTTTAAACAGGGTCAGGGCAGTTAGCCTCATATAAACCTTGAATTTTCAGCATTAGCAATATTTTACCTTTTAAAATCAGTTAACCTCTTTGGCATGTTTCCCACTCCATATTCTACTACTGGCAATAGGCCACCATAGAATGCTAAGCACCATGAAAATAATTGGACTGTCATGTTTGCTAATAGAGTGCATTTGAGATACATTGTGGGAGACAGTTATTAAAATGTTGGCTGTTAAAATCTTATCTAATTCAGGATTTAGATGGCTTTGATCTGCTATCAGCATAAGTGTCATTTGTTCTATATTAAATAACATTTATATTTAGCCTTCTCTTAAAATGCTTAAGTTCATCTTTTTTAAAGCATCACTAAAATTCCTTCTCTCACAACATCAAATATAATTTATAGTTTCATTGGAAATCATCAGATAATGGGAATCAAAATGCTTTTTTGGTTAAATGATATCCATGTTATGTTAACTGCCTACATTTTTCTTTTAATTTTCCTAAGAGCAGATTTTTCAAATTAATATTTTGCTTACTATCATGAAATTATTTGGGCCTGAAAAAAGTATTAGAATGGATTATGGGTACAGCAGAGACTGGTTAATGTTCAACAATGTTTCCTCTTCCTCGGTTAAGTATATTGCAGGGCATTTAATCAGCTTAACTAATGATAAGTGAGCAGGCCAAGGCATAAAGAGTAGATGTGCCTTTTGTATGAGCTTTCTTTTCTCTTTCCGGACGTCCCTATAGACTGGATGCTTGAATTTGTGAAAAGCAAAACCTCCTACAAACCCACATTGGACTGTGAGCTGAGGAAGAAATCAGTCCTGCATTACGTGACTGAAATCATGTGGCTGCTTTTTACCATATATAGCATTAAGTACACTGTGAAGTTCTGTAAGTTTCCCCATTTCTGTCCCCCTTTCTGAATAATTTTTGATGTGCCTAGATAAGCATGTTCTTAGTTTCATAGTGTTTTATTAGATCTCATACTGAGAATCTAAGTATATTGTCTAGCACTAATACAATTAACATTTTATCATGCACTTCATTGATATTTTTACCAATTAGTAACAGTGTTTTGGACACAACAGGTATCATTTGATTATCAGATATGTGTACTATCAAGGAAAACTTGTTTCTGTAGATAAAGGCTGGGACATCTAAAGATAACCCATTTGGGTATGAACCTCATCAGTGAGCTCAAACTTGATAACAGTTATATATTTTGAATATTATTCTATATGATATTTTTTAGCACATATAACCTAAATTTACTTTAAATTTTAACACTTCGAGTGATCTGTACATTGGAAAGTATTCCCAAACTATTGTATACAATGAACCTAAAAGTAATACTGACTAGAAAATTAACAGAAATGAGCAAAGGCACTCAAATGTGCAAGTTGGCAGAAGGACAACACTAATAAACACACACATAGGTAAGATAAGGTTAGATTAAGTTTCTGGCTTATTAAGGATGTAAAACATTAGCAGAAGTGAAGAGGCCACATTGAACAGGAACAGATGGCCTCATATTTAGCGTAGGTGCATAGGTTCTCTTGGCCCCTAAGTCAATAACAAGGAAAGCTTATTTCCAGGGAATCTGCAGTGTGGTGTATAATTCCAAAACAGTGCAATTTTTTTTTTGTTACCATTATTTTATTCTTGAAACATATCAATATTCAGAAAGAGCTAGTTCAAACTATTCATGTTCCCTTGGTTAAAGAAATGTTTACGGACTTTGATTCTGCTGGTTCTTGACCAAATGTACATCTTAAGGCTACATCCCCACCTGTCAGAGGCTGCGCCCGCTCCGACAGGTCCAGGGGTCCCTGAAGGATAGACCGTGTCGGCGAAAGAGAGTGAGAGAGCCCCGAGATCCTTTCTGATCACCAGGCAGTCATCTCCGTCCTGTTGGTTTTGGTGTCTTTATTTATAGGTCAAAAGTTAACATGGCATCAGAAAATGGAATTTTTACAATGGATAACTCTTTGTGATAAGATGTTTTTGGAAAATGTACAGAAATAGGTTTTACAGAAGTATTCTTGCAGAACTGCCCCAATTATAGTGAGGTTGAGTAACTAAGAAAATAACAAGGTGTTCACATTTTAATAACACTAAGATTAAGTCATAGGTTTGTAGATACTCTTATCCACCCTCATCACAGCTGCCAGGGTAAGGGAAGGTGTTTATGGAAAGTAGGTCTTAGGGAAGGGGCTGCTATACACCATCAGTTATCAAAGGTGTATGTTAACTTATCTTCTGCACTTATCTGTTCCTTTTCTCTAAGTTAGGCTCTTTGTCTCTGGGCAAGACTTGATTTTCCAGTTATATGCTTTATTGCACCAGAGAACCAACCATACCTTTAAAGAGTTTAGCTTATTTCCCAATACGTAGAATAGCCTCTACGAGTGCATTTACCTTTGTGTCTGCTTTTATGATTTCTTGAATAGCTAGGGCATGAAAGACATTTTTGGTTAGTTGATTTGCATGTTGAGCTGTATGACATCTTGGACTAACGCAATGGTAGAAACAGAATTGTACATGTAAAAGTCAATCTTTTATGAGTAAGGGTCATTAGCCTGTTCATAGCTCAAGGGAAAGTATGGAGGGAAACAGGACCTTCTGGAGACACGATGTCTGTTCCCATAATCAAAAGAAGAAGTTCCCACAATAAGTTCCTTCACAAGGTGCAATCATCATACCAGGGCCGGAATAAGGGGACAAGTCACTCCCGATATTGATCAACAAGGTACCTTAGGGGTCAGTGCTCAAGCAGAAATAATTGAGTGGGGGTGGATATCGGTTGTCATCTGATTGGCAAGAGACCGTGCAAACTTGCTTTAACCTCACCAGGAGTTTTCTCGACTAGTGGGCTCAGAATGGCTCCCAACACCCACCCTGAGGAAGAAAGGTGAACCAGGGTTCAGACATACTTGAGCAGTATCACAGCCTTGGGCTCATCAGAATTTCAGGAACCCCAATTCTCTCCAAAGAGCTAAATGCAGGAACAAATAAAAAAGAAATAAAGACAAATCAAACAGAGGAAACAGAAGTCACAGGTCTAGCTGAGTACATAGAGTACACCTAATATTATCACTGAAAGAATAACTCCAAGGAAAATTATCAAAAATATTGTCTACTTTTGTATAGTGACTTATTGTTTATAAAATACTTGTATGCACATTTCATCTTTACAACAACTCTACCACTCAAATATAATCTCTTAACATCTATATGTATTGATATATAGTTATCAATTATATACAATTTAGTTATATATAATATATAATATATATAATTATATAGTATCAATTATAAATTATACAAAATTTATAATATCTCAATATATATATCTTTTCAATATTTTTCATGCACTGAAATGTAATCTTTATATTTGGAAAAAATGTTATATTTTGTAGATCATTTTCAATTCCCTATTTATTAATAGTATAATATAAGCAGTGATCAATATTTAAACTCAAACATGCTGCACATAGAAATCATATTTATTTGCCTAACATAATATATGATCACTTGATAGGGAAACAAATTTTAAGCTGGTAACAAGTATTTAAGAGTTTACTCTGTTAAGACATTAAGTATGAGAATTTCTACTCTCAAGGAGCTTATGATTGAAAGCGATAAAACTTGTATAAGAAAAGATGAGTATACAAGTGCATATTTTGTAAACCGTGAACAATTTTGAGAGCAATTGTGATAGGAAGATTCAGAGGAAGGACATATTACCTTGCGCTGAGTGACCATGGAGGTAGCTGGATTTTCATCCAGAACGATACGAATAAAGCACAACAGCAGCAGGAACAGCAAAGAGTGTATCAAGAATAGCCTGAGCAGAGTGAGATTATAGGAAGCAATGAATGAGAGGCCCGTGGTGGCTCAGTCAGTTGAGTGTCCAACTTGATTTCAGTTCAGGTCAGGATTTCACAATTCATGAGTTCGAGCCCCGTGCTGTCAGCGCAGAGCCTGCTTGGGATTCTCTCTCCCTCTTTCTCTGACCCTCCCCTCCTCATGCATAATTACTTTATCCAAATAAATAATAAATAAAAATAAGCAATGAAGGAGGTTTAGTAAAACCTTGTGGCTAGTGTGGATGTTTTAAGGGAAATTACTGGAAGATAAACTTGACTGGCCAAATAACTCACACTTTCTCCTGCAGGTTAGGAGTAATAACAGAAGAGGAACATGATCTACTAATTAATCTTGAAACTTAAATATCTTTGAATATTCTGCTAACTAATTTAAGTCTAATTTCCTTTCTTTCAATTCTCTTTAAAGACTTTAAAGAATTTCTAGCTTAGCAATCACTTTTTATTCAACAAATTTTATTGAATATATTATTATGACTGAAATGCTATGCTGAAAACAATTTCTTTAAAATCAAAATTTTCTATTCTTCTTTTATCATTTACCATATACCTCATAGTTATTTATCGATAGGTACTATCTCTAGAACTTTTTAAGCTGTGATTTATGCTAATAATGGGCACCCTTCAAAGTGATTTAGAGCAGGATTTTTTAAAATTTCTCCTTAAATGGTATTTGAAATGCAATTCTACAGGAGACATGAAGGTGAAGAGGTTTGCATTCAGAATAAAAGGACAAATAAAACCTTCAGCAATTCTAATACAAGAATCTATTCAAGAGAGAATGAACATTGCTAAATTTTTCTAACGAAGTAATTATTTCAAGCTGTGTTTCCTAAGGAATATTAAGTAATTAAGTTTATGAGTCCTTAATGAGAGTAAAGCTAAAATAAAGCACTGTACAGAATCCTCTTAACTGTTATAACACAGCTGTAGAAAGCAGATGAAAGGATATAACCTTGAAAGGCTACCATCCGTGTTGTTGTATGCTTTTTTTTTTTAACTTTATGTTGTTGTTGTTGTTTTAATATAATTTATTGCCACGTTAGGTAGCACACATTGTATACAGTGTGCTCTTGTTTTCAGGGGTAGATTTTGTGATTCATTGCTTACATACAACACCCAGTGCTCATCCCAACAAGCACCCTCTTAAGTACCCATCACCCATTTTCGCCTCCCATCCCCCCTGCTCCTCATCAACCCTCAGTTTGTTCTCTGTATGTAGAGTCTCTTATGGGTTTGCTTCCCTCTCTGTTTGAAACTATTTTTTCCCCTTCCCTTCCCCCGTGGTCTTCTGTTAGGTTTCTAAAGTTCCACATATGAGTGAAAACATATGATACCTGTCTTTCTCAGACTGACTTATTTCACTTAGCATAATACACTCCAGTTCTACCCGCATTGTTGCAAATGACAGGATTTCATTCTTTCTCATTGCTGAGTAGTATTCCTTATATATATGGACCACATCTTCTTTATCCATTCATCAGTGGTGGACATTTGGGCTCTTTCCATGATTTGGTTACTGTCGAAAGGGCTGCTTTGTTGTTCCCTTTGCAGTGCAGAAGCTTTTTATCTTGATGAAATCCAATAGTTCATTTTTGCTTTTATTTCCCTTGCCTTCAGAGATGTGTAGAGTAAGAAGTTGCTGTGACTGAGGTTAAAGAGGTGTTGCCTGTTTTCTCCTCTAGGGTTTTAATGCTTTCCTGTCTCACATTTAGGTCTTTCATCCATTCTGAGTTTATTTTTGTGTATGGTGTAAAAAAGCCTCCAGTTTCATTCTTCTGCATGTTGCTGTCCAGTTCTTCCAGCACCATTTGCTAAAGAGTCTGTCCTTTTTCCATTGGATACTCTTTTCCTGCTTTGTCAAAGATTAGTTAGCCATACATTTATGGGTCCAATTCTGGGTTCTCTATTCTATTCCATTGGTCTGTGGTCTGTTTTTGTGCCAATACCATACTGTCTTGATGATTAACAACTTTGTAGTGGAGGCTAAAGTCTGGGATTGTGATGTCTCCCACTTTGGTTTTCTTTTTCAACATTACTTTGGCTATTTGAGGTGTTTTGTGGTTCAATATAAATTTTAGGATTGTTTGTTCTAGCTTTTATTTAAATTCCACTGTTTTTACTTGTGAGGGGATCTTGACAATGGGTTTAACGCTGTTTTTAAAGGCTGTATGGGCACTGGCCCTGAACAAAGCTGTTGCTTAAGAAATGTGTTATAGTACCTTTTCTCCATCATTTGCCCAAGGTTTCTTAGGGAACAAACTGCTTTGATCCTTTCTGATACCCCTGTTCTATATTTCACAGTCTAGAGCTTTATCTAACTTTAATCTCTTTCGAATTTAATCATGTTACATAGTGCAGTGAAGAACACTGGGACAGAATTGTTAACAGTGTATATTTCAGTCTTGGAACAATGAATGACTAACCATGTCAGTGTACCATCTCAATGTTTGTAGTTCCCATTTCTTCTGATGTAAAATAAAAGTACTAATCAACGAAATTCTTGGAATCATCCTAGGCTAACTTTTGGTTCTAATATTTTGTGCCATGTTACTGAAGCTTAATTCAGGTGATCACCTACCCATGTCCACTGGCATTTTCAAAAAAAACACCTTGTTAAATGTGATTACAAACCAGCAAGGGCTATGGCCATACTAGGCACTAAAATATGAATTGCCTTTGTGTTTCTCATTAGAAGGACTCCTGGTGAGAATTATAAGTAATGTGAAATATTGATGGAGATGATATATTTATTGTGTTGTCAGTGGAGACTTAAACTACTGTATAAACACACATATACCTTTCAGTGTAAATAAGAAAACATTCTTTTAAGATAATTTTTGAGAATACAATAGTTTTGACCTACTTTTTCCTATAGACGTGTCTCAGAAACAAGTCTGAACTCTTTTTGAATCTGGTCTATAATCATAATTATTCAGTATTTAGTAGGTGTTCAACACTTCATCTTTTTTTTTAACGTTTTATTTATTTTTGAGAGAGACAGTGTGAGCAGGAGAGAGTCAGAGAAAAAGGGAGACACAGAATCCAAAGACAGGCTCCAGGCTCTGAGCTGTCAGCACAGAGCCCGATGCGGGGCTTGAACCCACGAATGTGAGATCAGGACCTGAGCCAAAGTCAGACGCTCAACTGACTGAGCCACCCAGGCCCCCTTCAACACTTCAAAAATGATAACCAGGTATTAATTGAGAAAGATTGTCTTAAAACAGTTTGCTTTTGAATATGGACAACAGTGAAAAACTGCTGACTATTTGAATTCCTTATACTGAGAATCCATTATGACTGAGATGTTAGTATGTAGCTTCATTTTATCTTATTCCTATTCTCTTTAATTTCAGTTTAAACAAAATCCCTAATCATCAGTAAAACTATTTTTAGCACAGAGATGGAAGGGGAGCTAATTCTTACATGAACACTGCAGAAGCAAGATTTGAAACCATTACAGTAACCCTAGCAAATTGAGTTTTAAGGATATTAAGTATCCAGGAAAATAGTAGGAAAGGCAATCTGTTTAGGTTTCTTTGTTGTTTTTAATTTGATGGCTACATTGCTAGGGCAGATAAGGTTGGAAGGTTAAGAAAAACTATAGTGCTTGGATTAATAAAATTTGTATTGAACAGTGTTCAATGAAAAGTAACATTATCAACAATAATTCATCCTTTTAAATTATTGAACATTTGAAATGTATCAGGATAGAAATTTAAAGTTCTCTATTTTGAAAGAAGTTAAAACCTTCTAAAGCAATACTTTTATGTATAGTTGGCAGAGAAACAGTGTTCAAAAGCAATCTGGCAAGATCCATTAAAATTAAAAATCCATATGCTTTTAGACCCAGCAGTCCTTCTCCTAGGAGGTGACTCCCAGAGAAATAAAGGCACACATACAAAAGACATTGGTTCGAGATATCTATGGTAGCATTGTTTTTAATGATGAAAAACTGGAAACAATGTGGATATCCATTAATAAGAAAACATGTGACTAAATCATGGTACCTACACATATTGTGCCATTAAAGCCAATGAGTTAGAGCTCTATCGACTAACACGAAGGATTTTCATGAAGTATTTTTGAATGCAAAAGACAAGATACACAAAAATATGTGAATGGAGTTATTTTTTGTTTAAAAAATGTGTGTGTGTGTGTTATGTGTTTGTGTGTGCGTAAACTTTTATAGAAGTCCAAAGAAAAATATAGTGAGATAGAAACAAGATTGTTAGTATGAATGCTGTAGAGGGTGCAAGGATACTGATATGTATGGAAAAAAATATGAAAAAGAAAAAAACAGCAAGACTTTAGCAGTGGAGCTAAAAATTTTCAAGAAACACAAAATTCATAGCATCAACTCTTATATTTTGACTCAAGTTTCTCTATTACAGAAATTCTTTTAAATCAAAAATTCCCATTTTGACTAACTCGTATGAAACCAATAGGAATTATCAGAAGATCAATTTGGCTCATCAAATCTTAACCTTTTGAACATGATGAAAAAATTAAGATATGTGAGGCAAAGGAAGGCAATGAGGGGTTTGAGGTCAAAATAATATGATATGAGTAAAAAGAAAAAGGATTGCTATCTTCATGTAAATAAGCCAGTCTAATAACTTTATGCTCAAAATATTATACATGATTGCTTTCCAAGAGTAAAAAAAAAAGTGATACTAAAATAGTCCTAGTGATTAACAAAATAGTGTAGTTAGCATGCTACTCAAATGGGACACTTCTAAATACCTTGAGTAGACAAATAGTAATGATGACTATTTAGCTTACATTTGAGGACCATTCACTTCATGATATCTGGGTCATCTTAGCAGGCCAGTGAAGTATTTTGTGCAAAACATTCCCTAGGCAGTTTGAAGAGACAATGAAGGAAAGACAAACTATGATCGTGTTTGCGAATACAGGTTTCCCTTGCTATCTAAAAATAGAGTGTTCCCATGAAACTTTTCAAAGTCAAACTGGCATAGATTGAAGAAACAATTACCATTAATTTATATGGAAAAATTGTGAGCGTTTCCAGATCCCCAAAATAGCCAGACCTCTCAGGCTTTTCTGACACCTTAGGGCACGTCTTGCTCATAGAGGCACACACAGAAACAAAAATCAAGATGAAGCACAGACTCACAGATGCATTTCAAACCCGTGGCTGGATGCTGAGATGCTGAGTGTAGTTCTTAGGGAAGGAGCTTTTGAGGAATCACTCTCAGTGCTTGGGATACACTGCCTCAACAACTGGTGACTGCAAGACAAATGCTGAGTGCTATTTTCACTTATCACCTTATTTCATAAAAGCAAAAATCCTCTTCAGATAACTATCAGTGAAAATAGGTACTAATGTAGGTCTTTTGTAAAAGAGTAGTGGTGTTGGTGTAATGAAAACTTCTGAAGACTGGGGGATACCTGTATCAGGATTACAGCTCTTGAGTAATAGAATTTGGCCAAAACCAGGGCAGCTTTGCACAGCTCAAGTTTCAATAGATTCTCAATGACCTGTGGCCTCTCAGGACACCATTGAGTGACTCTAAATGTAGGAGGCAGGGGTGTGTCACACAAATACCTCCTCAGCCTGGTCCTTGAAAAATGTGCTATAACTTCCTAAAAGAATATAGCTACCTTGGGTGGAACAAAGGAATTTAATTGCTGAGATAATCATCTAAGATTTAATCATCTAAGGTCACTGAAATCAAACAGAGAGAAATTTCTCTGTTGAAGTGGAAGGAGCTATGGCTCCTAGGGGATGAGTTAGACAGGGAGGGTACAACCTATAGGTATAGGGTAGCACCTATAACACTGAATAATCAGGTGCAACTGAAGAGGAGTCATAAACTGCTATCGCAGTAATGGCTGAGGCTGGGGAGTAGAAGGAACAATAGATATTGGAGTTTGGGATGGTGGAAAAGATTGTTGCTGGGGATTTTCCCCTGATTGTTCTAGTTTCATTTGAGGAGTGGGTGAAGTTGAAATATCTCTAACTGTGGATTTGGAGCTAATTGCTAAGGATTACAATTAATTCCATATTTTTCTCATGGTTGGTAAATAATCGGAGTAATCTTTCTGCATTCATTTGTTCAACAAATATGTATTAAGTTCATCCACTGGCAGATTTTACATGGTTCATGTATGAACCAAACAGGTAGACTGACTATGCCTCTACTCCCCAATTCCCGACCCTGAGTTAGGAGCCCTAACTCTTCCTAAATATAATGTTCCATGTCTTCAGAAAGTACTCAACCTTGATTTCTGCCCCAATTCTCTGTTCCAATTCCTTCACTCTCCATAACTGATGACTGCACCAGGAATAGCTTTTTCCTTGGATTCATCTTTCTTTGTGTCTATTCAAGATTTACCTCCAACCCTTGCTTATCTGTCAGTATGGTCCCTCCTTTCCATCTCCCAGAAATTGTCATTTTTTTAGTATTCCCAATTTCAACCCTCAAAGCTGTTATGGATTTTTAACCTATTTTCTATCACTTTGAAAGAATCTAGGGAGAGGGGATGATAATGTGACAGGGAAGTATTTTACATTGGAAACAGACAAATGGTAGTCTAATGAGGAGGGGCAGAATGAGTGTGGGTGAGATTAGATGAGGCTATTTTGGTAATCCAGCACAAAACATTTTGCTTTCTCATATTTATTTGAAACAAGAAGATTTCCTTTTAGTATCTCAAAGGAAAATTAGAAGAAGTACAACTGTTACAAAGAGTAATTTAATAATTTATCAAAACCTTAACAGTGGAACTTTATTTAGGAATTTTTATCATTGGATTTAATATATTTTTCTTAATAGGATCCTGTGTCTTTCTTGGTTGATATGCTACTGGTGATGCTATACTTTAAAAAGCATATTAAAGTATATATATTTTTAATATCTGCGTTTATATAATTGTCTCAGACTTCTACTTCAACAGCATTTTTTTTTGGCAGTTGCACAAATGCCTACAGCCACACCAGATAGACTCATATTTATACAATTAACAGAAAGAAATAATTTTTTTTTAAATAAAGATGTGCAAACCAACAAATTCAAAAAGGAAAACAAGGCATAAGCTGAAAATATCAGAACTTGGGCCTGAAAAATGGAAACTCAGTAATGGCCCAGCTGGAAACATAGTCAGAAGGCTTCATATTTGATCAGAACCTGAACTTTACCTATACCCGTAGAAAGTGTGTGCCTGTTTCTTTTGGTTATTTAGTCCAATTTCATTATACTCACCATAGGTGTTTGAAGGAAGAATAGAAAAGGCCAAACTAATGAGTTTTTGTAGAGCTGTAAATCTGTACAATGGCCAAAAGCTATTGCTATGTTGTTTTCTGTAGTGGCACAGACCACTTTTCCTCTGGGCAGTCACTGCTTGAAATAATTACTAACATTAATGATGCAAGCTCTTGAATTTAATAGATCTAGGTTTATGTTGTGATACATCACTGTGCAAACATCTTCTATCTTCTCTGCTATTACTAAAAGTTTCCTTAAATGTTTTAAGATACTTTACTGACCTAGCAGTGCATTTTAACTACAAGAAACTACCAGGCAAAAATTCCACCTCTCTGAGCTTTCTGTATATATTAGTATATTTTTTTTTTTTTGCCAAAAGTTGAAAACAATTGAGGGAAAAGAGGTCCACACAACACATCATCTTATTCTCTCACATATGATCTTATAACACAATAAATTTTTACCACTTAATAAAGGTCTTGGTTCAATAAATATTTTTCTAGTCTTCATAAAAGGGAGAGTTTAAATAACCTTGTTACATAACTATTGAGATTTGACTACTACCCTTTTCTGCTGCTGAAGTCTCAATAAAATAGATTTTCCAAAATTCTTAGTAGGGGAGTGTGGACCCGGAGTCACTCCTAGCTTCACCTCTAGGGTTCCCTTTTCTGAGGTTATTCTGAGATGTACTAAACTATTACCTTTCTATGTCCCCTCTGGTCTTCCCCATTTTTATCTGTACCATCTGTCCTGTTTCTTAGCCAGTGTGTCCTGTCTTGTTCAATTTAGATTCTGTGAGTAAATTCTCCTCTTTATAGGCCTTTATCCTGGAAGACAGCTTCTGTTGGATAGTTTTAAAAGTTCCTGTGGCCTTTATCACTCTAGCATCACCTGAATTTTGTGTTTCCTCTCACTCTTACCCATGAGTTCCATTATAGATTTGTCTGCTCTCTCAGATTGGCCTCCTGAGCTTTGTATGTTGAGTATGACAGTGCCTTAGAGGCGATTACCTGGTGAGAATTCAGATTCTAGGATTTTCACAGGTCTTTTTGCTTTACCTTTGCTTCTTCTTGGGCACTTTGATATCATACATATCCTGCTGCTATTTCTGTTTGGCCACACACACTTAGATTTTGGAGTCTGTGGAGGTAACTTGTCTTTTAGTTTGTTGTACCTCTTGTATGTAGATTTTTTTTCCTTTGCCATCATAATTAATTGGATTTTGTAGGGGCTTGTGGAATTCACCCAAGAAGGCTGCAAACTGCAGCTACAGTCTTGCTCCAACTTCCTTTTTATTTCTTCTTGACTTTGTTTTGCTAAGTTATATTTTTCTAGGAATTTGTCCACTCCATTTTAAATTTTGTTGAAAAAATAACATATACATAGAAGTACACAAAGTAAAATGTACAGCTTATGAATTTCACAAAGTGAAACTCCCTGTAACCATCACTCAGCTCAAGAATTAGTATTTTCTAATTTCCCTCTGACTTTCTTTTTGACCCTTGAGTTAACTAGAAGTGTGCTATTTAATTTCCAAATATTTGGAGACTTTCCAGATATATTATGATTATTAATTTCTAGTTTAAATTTATATGTTCAGAGAATAACTTTTAAATGATATTAATTATTTGGTATCTATTAAGCCCTTTTAAGGGCTACCTGGTTATTGTTTCATGGACACTTTATGATTGTATAATCTGATGTTGCTGGTGGAGTATACTATAAATATTAATTAGGTAAAGTTGTATCATATTCCTGTTCAGATATAACTAATTTTACTAATACACTAACTGATTTTCTGTTTACTTGTCCTGTAAACTACTGAGATAGAGTCATAAAATCTATAACTATACTTGTAGATTACTTATTTCTGCTTCTAATTCTATTAGGTTTTACTTTATGCATTTTGAAGTTCTTGTTGTCAGAATCATACACATTTAGGATTTTTAAGTCTTCTTTGTGAATTAGTACAATGATGTGTTTATAATATCCAACGTTATCCCTGGTAACATTCTTTTTTTTAAACTAAAAAACATTTTTTAATCTTTATTTATTTTTGAGAGACAGAGAGAGCAAAAGACAGTGTGAGCAGGAGAGGAACAGAGAGAGGGAGACACATAACGGAAGTAGGCTTCAGGCTCTGAGCTGTCAGCACAGAGTCTGTCGTGGGGCTCAAACTCACAAACCACAAGATCATTACCTGAGCCAAAGTTGGACACTTAACCAACTGAGCCACCAGACACCCCTTCCCTGGTAACATTCTTTGTTCTCAGGTCTACCTTGTCTATTATTAATATAGATATACCAGTCCCCTTTTCATACCTGTTTGCATGGCATATCTTATTCTATTTTAACTTACCTATGTCTTCATCTTTAAAGTGGGTTACTTGTAGGCAGCATGTAGTCTTGCTTTTTATCCAATCTTTCATTTAATTGGTGTCTAAATCTTTTATATTTAATGAAATTATTGATATAATTAGATGAAAATCTACCATCTTTCTAGCATTTTCTATTTCCTCTGTTGTTTGTTTTAACTCACTTTTCTGCTTACTTTTCCTTAATTGAATATTTTTCAGGCTTTATCTTTGCTATTGTTATATTATTATATCTATCAATCTATGCATAGTTATATATGCATATGTAACTGTAGTTACATCACTATATGTAAAATGACAATAGTTACATATATATATATATGTTTGCTAATATGTTGCCAATATATATAGTACCTATCTTTTATCTTTAACAGGACCTATTTTCCAATTTATATTTTTACTGCTTCACATAAGAAGTATAAAAGCTTACTGTATAAATTTACAACTGTATATTTCCAATTACTCCCCTCCTTTTTGCAATGTTGTCATACATTTTACTACATTGCTACTACATTTGCTATAAGTGCTCAAATACTGTTTCTGGTCCTTTCACTAGAAGTCTGGGGTTTAAGTACTCCCTCTGCTATATACTTTCACAAATGTGCTCATATCTAGGTAAAAGTGATGTTAAGACAGAAAGCAATGAGGGTTACCCTCACCTTCCTAAAACCCTAGCTTTACCAACTGGAAGAAGTTTCCCATTACCAAATTTTGTTTTCTGTGCGTTCTCCTTACCAATCAGTGCCACCACCACCACCATCACCATGGAAGTGCTGGGGCCTGGGGTGACAATTGAGAGATAAAAGAGAGAGGAAAAAAGACCCTAAACAAACAAAATGGTCTCTGTGAGCATTAGAAGTTCCTGTTCTAGCTCCTGACTTTAGGACATTTTTTTGGGTCACCAGTGCTTTCAGTTCACGTCAGGAAATACTGGAGAACAAAAAATCAAACTCACTGACAATTCACTGGTACTTTCAATTTTGGTCTTCTGCAGTCCTCCTTTGATGTTTAATTGTCTGCCTTCAAACAGCTGTTCCATGCATTCTGCCAAGGTTTTATAGCTGTATTCATTATGGGAGATAGGGTGAAATGTATTTCATTTTATCCCCAACTGGAATAGTACATTGTGGTTTTAATTTGTATCTCTCTGGTTACTATTGAGTTTGGAAAACTTTTCATAGATTTACTGGCTGTTTGGATATGCTCTTTAAAAAAAAAAATTAATGTTTTTTTAAAAAATTTATTTCTGAGAGAGAGAGAGAGACAGCGTGAGTTGAGGAGGGTCAGAGAGAGATGAGGGAGACAAAGAATCCGAAGCAGGCTCCAGGCTCTGAGCTAGCTGCCAGCACAGAGCCCGATGCTCAAACTCATGAACCGTGAAATCATGACCTGAGCCGAAGTTTGACGCTTAACCGAATGAGCCACCCAGGAGCCCCTGGATATGCTCTTTTGCAGATTATGTGTTTCGAGTCTCTTGCCCTTTTGTTTACAGTTGGGTTGCTTATCTTTTATTGATACATAAAAATGTTGTGCTCTAATGTAACATTTTTGTGAATTATCAAGTGCTATGTCTGTTTGAGGTCTGTTCTTAGGATCCTTATTTGTTCATTCTTACACCAATACCATAGTGATGTAATTATTACATTTTAATAAGCTTGATATAGAGTACAGCAAGTCATTTTCGCTCACTTTGTTCAAGAGTTTCTTGGCTATTTTTAGTACCTTGCATTTAGATACAAATTTGAGGATAAGCTTATCAGTTCCTTTCCCAGGCATAAAATGAAAACTGATAAAGCTCTGTTTGGCCTGCATTGAATGGGTGGATTAATTTGGAAAGAATAGACATCTCATAATATTGAGTCTTTCAATCACTCCATTTCTTTAGGATTTATTTTTATAAATAAATCGCAGTAGTTTTTATTGTTTTCTGCTCAAGGTTTCACACAAATTTTAATATATTTCCAGATATTTAATATTTTCATGCTACCTGAAATTTTTTAAAGTTTAATTTTGTTTGCTGCTGGTATGCAGAAATGCAAATTATTTATGTAAAGCAATCATCTATCCAGCAATCTATTGATGTATTCTCTTGGATTTCCTTTATACACAATATACACAATCACCTTTGATATGATTAGAAATGAAATTTCATTTTTACTTTCCAATCTTCACATTTTTTATTTATTCTTACACCCTAGCTAGGATATGTAGTAAAATTTGCTAAAGCATCTAGTATAATGTTGAATAAAATATGGAAGAGTAGAGATCCTTGTCTTTCTTGAAATTATAAAAGGAAACTTTTTAATCTTTCACTATTTAGCAAAATATTTATAGAATTTTATAGACATATTTTTTCATGTTGAAGAAGTCATATTTCCCCAGAAATATGTTCATTTTATCAAGTTCTTCTTCACCAATTATTATGATTTCATAATCCTTCCCAATTTTGTATATATGATGAATTACATTGATTTATTTTTGAATATTAAACCATTCTTTAATTTCTGGAATAAATACTACTTGGTTACAACATATTATTCATTCAATGAATATCAGAACTTGGTTTGCCAATACATTGCTTGTGATTTTGTGAAAGATTGACCAGAAGTTTTTCTTTCTTATAATGTGCTTTCTCAATTTTGTATTAAGATTATTCTGGATTAACTAAATAAGTGAAACAGTGTTTATATTTATCTGTTTTTTTGAAAAATGGATACAAAATTCAAAAGGTCTTTCCCTGAAATTCTGGTGGAATTGCCTCTAAAACTCGGGTGTTTTCTTTGTTGAAAAATTTTTAGTGATGCCCTTTATCTAAAAGAATGTTTATAGGACTACTCAGGCTTTTTATTATTTATTTTCAAAGTTGTTAAGTCATATATATTTTAAGAAATAGATCCATTTAAATTTAAGTATTTAACTATATTAGCATAAAGTTAGTTTTGTCTTTAAAAATATCTGGGGTGACTGGGTAGATCAGTTGGTTAAGCATTGGACTCTTGGCTTCAGCTCAGATCATGATCTCATGATTCATGAGTCTGAGCCCTGTTCTGGGCCTTTGCTAACAGCATGTAGTCTGCTTGGGATTCTCTTTCTCCCTCTTTCTTTGCCCCTTCTCTGCTTGCTCTCTCTCTCTCTCAAAATAAATAAATATTGAAAAAATCTATTTCTATAGTCATGTTCCCTTTTACATTCAAATGTTATTTACTGGTGTCTTCTTTCTTTCTCTTTTTTTTTCATGAGATTTTACCAGATGTTTGGCTAGCGTATTACTCTTTTCAAAGAACCACTTTTGATTTTGTTGATCATCTCCATTGTGTCTTTATTTTCAATTTTTTTAGTGTGCTCCTAACTATATTCTTTCCTTCCATTATATTTGGATTTATTCTATATTTATTTTATTAAGCATTAAGTGAAGGATTTTATTTATAAGTTTTCAGAACTCTTTATTTAAAATGTACATTTAGGGCTAAAATCTTTCAATGCAGGTCATCTATCATTGCATTTTAAAGATTTAGTATCTAAGTATTTATTATCATTTACTTCTATAGACTTAAAATTTTATATCATGATAGTTTGGTTACTGACTTGTTTAAAAGTTTTTATAATCTTTCAAATATTTAGAGATTTTTGTTATTTTTAAAAAAATTTTAAATATTTTTGAGAGAGATAGACAGCAAGCAGGGGAGGGGAAGAGGAAGAAAGAATCCCAAGCAGGCTCCGTGGGTGTTGCCAGCTCAGACCCCAATGTGGGACTCGAACCCACGAACCATGAGATCATGACCTGAGTTGAAACTATGAGTGGGACTGCTTAACCGAGTGAGTTAACAAGATGCCTCCAAATATATAGAGATTTTTAAAAACTCATCTTTTTGTTCTTAACTTCTACTTCGATTCTTATTAAAGAATATGATCTGCACTTGTGTATGTGTATACAAAATTATACATGTTAGGAGTTTACAAATGTATTTTTATTTTCCTTATATATCTTTTTATGAGATGACAGTGATTTAGAGCTATGTTGAAATCACGTACCATGATGGTGGATTTGTTAATTTCCCCCTATAATTCAATTTTTGAATTATATATTTTGAGGGCATTTTACTTTATGCATGCATATTTAGTATAGTTTTATAGTGTCTGATGAATTAAATCTTCTAAAAGCATTATTTAGAGACTCTAATAAAGTTTTAATTAAAATTAGTTTGTGTGGGGCACCTGAGAGGCTTAGTTAGTTAAGCATTGGAGTTCAGCTCAAGTCATGTTATTGAGGTTCAGGAGTTCGGCCCACATTGGGCTCTGTGCTGGGAGCTCAGAACCTGGAGCCTGCTTCAGATTCTGTGTCCCCCTCTCGCTCTCTGACTTTTCCCTACTCATATTCTCTCTCTCTCTAAAAACTAACATTAAAAAAAATAAGTAAGGTTTTTTTATATAAAGTCAGTAGAGAAACATCATTTAGTTCCTTTGTTCCAAATACTTTCTCATTCTTTAACTTTCAATCTTTGCATATTCTAGGTTTTAAAGGTATCTTTTGTAAATAGCATGTAACTGGATTTAAAAAAATTATGGTCTCAGAGCCTGAGTTTTTAGCTTTAAATCAATGCAAATTAACAATGATTATATATTTTCACATTTTTAATTAAAAAAATTAAATGTTAATTTATTTTTGAGAGAGAGAGAGACACACAGCATGAGGGTAGGGAAGGGTCCGAGAGTGGGGGAGACACAGAATCCTAAGAAGGCTCTAGGCTTTGAACTGTCAGCACAGAGCTGNCACACACAGCATGAGGGTAGGGAAGGGTCCGAGAGTGGGGGAGACACAGAATCCTAAAAAGGCTCTAGGCTTTGAACTGTCAGCACAGAGCTGGACACATAGCTCAAACTCACAAACCATGAGATCATGACCTGAGCTGAAGTCAAATGCTTAACCGACTGAGCCATCCAGGTGCCCCTATTTTTGTTTTTTTAAATTTTAGTTAGTTAACACACAGCGATATTGATTCCAGGAGTGGAATTCAGTGGCTGTTGGTGGGAATGCAAACTGATGCAGCCACTCTGGACAACAGTATGACGGTGACTTAAAAAACTAAAAATAGAACTACCCTATGTTCTAGCAATTGCACTATTAGGTATTTACCCAAAGTATACAAAAACAAAGATTCAATGAGGTATATGCACCCCAGTGTTTATAGCAGCATTACCAATAGTGAAACTATGGAGAAAGCCCAAATGTATATCTTAGTTATTGATCCCATTCTATGTTTTTCTACTTTCTTGCCTATTTGGAAGTTAATTTTTATACATATTTTTTTTAACAAAACAAGAACTATAACATTTTAAAAATATGTCTAGTTTTTCCTTATCCTCTCCCAAATACTCATGAATTTATATTAAGTAGGTTTTCCTTTGGGGCTCTGTCTCTCAGCACTGGGGGTAGTGGCTGTTCCTTACTTTTGGCATTCATTTCTTATTTAGAATTCTCTTTGCTTCCTACTAGCCAATCCTTTGATACCCTAATCTTTTATACTTAACAATTCTTTATCTTGCCCTAATCAAATTAATAAGTGGTTGGATTCTGGGGAATAATTCAGTCCATAACTGAATTAGAATTAGGATGGAGTAAATTTAATGTGAGACACAAGTGAATCTGAATGGTACAAATGGTTTAAATTACTAATGTCAGTGCTCCACTCAGATCCCCTAGTATCTTGTGGGTTTTCTTTTCCAACAGCCAGTACCAGCAGCTCTTTTACAGAGAACAGCTATTAAATACTGAGGTCCGTTGCCTATGCAGAACCAGAAAACCTGCAAATTGCCTCCTCTCTCTTCTTCCCCATAAACAATTTAAGTGTAAAAGTTCTGTTACTTTACCTTGAATCAGAAGAAGGAGGAAGTGTGGTAACTTTTAAAGAATCAGACCCAAGCTACAATATCTATAGTACTATGTCTGATACTATGTCTTTGTTACTTCCCCAACTGTTCTATCAGTTTCCTCTGGTAACTGTTTGCACAAGAATCTTCATCTCAGGCTCTGTTTCTGAGGAAGTTGATTTAAGACATTCAGTCCATCTGTTCTACTAGTTCTATTTCAGAGTGTATGTTTTTCAGATTGTAGTATTTAAGATAATTGTACTCAGTACAATTTAGGCCTTGGAGATACTGGCTTCTGTATATTGTGAAATGTATTGAAGAAGTGCAAAAGCCAGACTCTAATTTGTTCCCCTCCTAGTGAAATCAAGGATAAATGAGTGAAAGCCTTAGATCAGAAGCACTAGGTTCCCCAAAACAATGGGTGGTCTTTGCTTTTTATCCTTCCATTAAGCACCTTCTTAGGTGAGGGCTTTTCTTTGGAATAAATGACATTGGGAGGAGGCTGTCCTTCTCGTTTGGTAATCTAAAAGTCCCCAGCATTTACATATGGAGGGGCAGAGTACCCAGACTGTCAATACTGATGGTTGTTTTAATAAACATTTAAGCAAGTAGAACTTTTGCACAGGCTTCATATTATTCTCATGGGCAGCTTCATCAACATGTGATCATTCCCTCTGAATTCTGTAGTGAGAAGGTAGGCATGATTCCAAACTGATAGAAGGAGAGACAAAACTACAGTTTAAAAGAAGTTTCTCTAATCTCCTTTCTCATTGCATCACAAGACAAACTGTTTCGGGCTACTCGACCTTTTGAATAGTTGAATTCACTTTCACTCTAAAGAGTTTTCACGGGTTCCACCCCCACTCACCCTATTTCTAGATACCATGTTTTCCTCTATGATTTCTCTTTTGTTGACTTTTCCCAAAGGATCGAGCATCTACTGCTCATATTTTAAATTCTGGCAAACACCAAAAATCTTGCTTTGGCACACATCTCATAAATTAACGTGAACATAAACGTAACTTCCTAAGAAAAAATATTATCACTCTGNTTCTAGACACCATGTTTTCCTCTAGGATTTCTCTATGGTTGACTTTTCCCAAAGGATCCAGCATCTACTGCTCATATTTTAAATTCTGGCAAACACCAAAAACCTTGCTTTGGCACACATCTCATAAATTAACGTGAACATAAAAGTAACTTCCTAAGAAAAAATATTATCACTCTGGAGAAAAGAAAAATAGATCCTCCATATGTCTTAAACCTTTGGTTCACCTATTCATAACCTTTCGTGACGGTTCCTTTCCTTTCCTTCCCTTTCCTTTCCTTCCCTCCCCTCCCCTCCCCCTTCCCTTTCCTCTCTCTTTTTGTCCCAACATAACTCACAGCTCTGGTAGAAAGCGGAGGGAATGCAGAAGACTGCGCAGGTGAGTCGCACAGCCAGGGAGGAGGCAATGGGATCTCCCCGGGGTGTTTGACGAGTGCTTTTCTCTGCCTTGTTTGTTTCGGTTCCAGAAGAAATAAAAAAGACGGTGGCAGGCTGTAAAGGACTCAAAGCAAAGACAAGAGGCTTCCCATCGGGGTAGCTGTGCGTTGGTCCTAGGAAAGGCGCGTTCCCGTCTCCGAAGTGCGGGCGCGAGGGCTGCTGGGTACTGCGCAGGCGCCCTGGAGTCCCTCACAGCCTGACCAGTGAAGTGGGCTGGAAGCGGCCAGAAACTTCTCTGGAGGCAGTGCTTCTCCTCAGTTTCTCTTTGTGTTTTGTGCCGAGGAAGAAGTGGGACTGTCTTCTGAGTGACGGTTGTTACTGCGGATATACTTCCACACATCCCTCGAAACGGGCGAGAGGACAAATGGATTCCTTGTTACCTCTAGACTCTATTCTTACAGCTGTCCGGTGTTGATTCCAGCGGACGTATTTTTAAATTGTTTTCTGAAATTCTATTAGAGCAAGATGAAATGTAATTAGCGTTCCAGCCTACCAGAGTTATGCGTCTCAGCCAAACATATTTAAGTGTTACTGTTGCTTCAAGAAAAGCTATTGATTCTGAAGTGGTGTGTTTTGATTGCTTTTTTTTTTTTAAACTGGATTTAAGTTATGCTTTAGAAGGCTTAGTAGCAAACGTATGGTTTTGTACAGACTTTATCTCCATACCAGTGGAAAATTAGTGACTGGCTTGTAAGCAAAACAATTGCTTTTGGACTTGTCTTCAGCTCTTGGAATAACTCCGAGTATGGGTCTGATTGGCATTCCCTGTATTCATATCAAGTACTGAGTTGGCTGTATGAAAGTCAGGGCCTGCTCTCCTCTAGACCCTCAGCTGAGCGTTCACTTCCTCTGGCTGGCAAAGTGGCTCATGTTCAGCTCTTGCTACATCTCTGGAAAAGAGCAAATATTGAGGAAACAAATTGGCAATACTATACAGACTGCAGATAACTGGCAGATAGTAGTTGGGACAAAGTCAAGAGGGCCAAGATCATTTCCTTAAGAAGAAATTTTCATTCTTCTCTTCCAAATGCAGAAAAAAACCTATCCAGCAGGTAAGAATCCCTGATTTTTTATCCTTTTTAAGGTAAAAGTTGTGTAAATATAAATAATCCAAAAATAATTGAACAGTAAAGACTAGTGGGGGTAAAAAGTCACAGCAGTCTTAAATCAGCTGGTGAGCCCTGTGCTTTATGTGTTTTATGAGTATCTAGACCGTTGTTTCTGGTGTATTTAGTAGCTCACGTTTTTATAGGAAATAGATACCAAAACAATATAGTAAGTGTCTATTGCACATATTTGCTCTAGATATGCCATGCATATTTAAACAAACTCAAATTTTAATTGGAGCAACAAGAAAAATCTAAAACAGTTTTACACTGAGAATAGTGTGTGCTTCATTTGATTTTCTATTCACAATGAATACAGACTTTTCATTTTGTATTCCACTCATTAGTAATAATAGTAGCAATAAAAGGTTAATAAATTCCTACTGAGAATGGAAATTATATGTGAGAAAAAAGCTATATGGTTAATAGGAATCCTTTAAAGAACAAAGACCAAGATTGCTTCTTTAATTTACGAATTCTTTTCTTCATATCTATCTCATTCTTCATATTCTTTTACTTGAACATGCTGGGGTACTTTTTTTTTAAGATAAAGGTTTTGATATATTGGAGTAATGTACACTCTCTTACACTGTACCTGCCTGAACACATCATAGAGTTTTAATCAATGATAAATACATTAGAGAATGTTTAGCTATGTCATGTTCTATAATACTTAGACTTTAGTTTGAAGAGAAAACGCCTTTTATAGGCTTAATGTTACACTTTGCCAAATAATAATAAGAAACAGAAAATAAGAATGAAACTTACACTTAATTATTGAAAATATCACAGAATGTAGCAAGTGAATGCATAGTCTTGATTGAATCTTATTTTGAACAAAACAGCTGTGAAAGGTATTCTTATAATAATTGGATAAATTTGAGGACTAGTTGTTAGATAATATTAGGGGCTTATTGTTAATTGTTTGAACTGAGATAAAACCTTGATTTTATGTAAGAAAATATCCTTATATTTTAGAAGTATATAATGAAATATTTAGGGGTAAAATGTCATGATATATGCAGTTTATTTTAAGCTCTTACCAAAAAATACATGAATATAGCAAAGTGTAAACAATTGTTAAATCTAAGTTATATATACTCTCCTCTACTTTTCTCTATGTTTGAAATTTTTCATAACAAAAATTACAAAGACAAGACCAAAGAAAAAGGAGAAAGGAAGGAAGAACATTAGCATTGTGTAACAGACAAAGCAAAACAATGAATATAGAATCAGGAAGCCAAAATTGGGGGTCATAGCTTATACTATATATGTAAGTAGGTAAGCCATGTAATTGCTCTGAATTTAGGTTTTTGTGTTTTTAAAATGAGAATAATCCACGGTGAAATACTGTGTATCTATCTGATGATTAAAATTAAGAAGAATGACAATATGAAGTGTTGGCGAGCATATGGAGCAAATGGAACATATGTTGCTGGTAGCAGTATAAAATTATATGAATCACTTTGGAAAACTTCAGCATCTTCTACATATATATGTAACCTATGGCCAGATAATTCCACTCTCAGTTACATATAAAAGACAATTGAGTGCATATAAAAGTAGTATGCACAATGTTCATAGTTGTATTAATAATAGCAACAATATTAACAGGAGAATGGATAAATAAACATAGATGTATTTATACAATGAAGTGCTCTGCAGCAATAAAAAAATAACCAACTCCGATATATGCTATAATAAGGATGAAATTTATAGATACTATACTGACGGAAAGTAGTCAGGTTCAAAGATGTATTTATTCTATGGTTCTATCTATATAAAGTATGAGAACAGGCAAAACTAATCAGTGATAATAAATAAAGAATAGCGGAAAGCTTATGGGATTCTGGAAATGTTTTATATTTTGAGCTGGTGTGATTACTCAGGGATATATATATGTAAAGACCCTCATAGTATATACTTAGGGTGAGAGGTCTTTATGCACTTTCATGTATCTTCACTATCCTTCAAATAAATAGAAAAAAAAAATACAGCATTAATATCCAAATGCTGGAAGAGAGGAACAAATAAGATAATATACAATTATTTACTAAATTATGAAACTCTATACAAATTTCATGTTTTTATTTTCTAAGCTAAATTTTAAAATTTTGCTAAAAGTGAATTTAAGTTGTGATCATTATAATTTGTATTAAGTTTGACCCACATATTTTTGAAATCTAATCCATTTTGCTCTAAGCCTTGTCACAACCTTATTTTATTTCTTTTTAAATTTATCTTTTTTAAAAAATTTAAATCCAAGTTAGTTAACATATAGTGTAGTAATGATTTCAGGAATAGAATTTACTGATTCATGACTTACATATAACACCCAGTGCTCATCCCAACAAGTGCCCTTCTTAATGCCCATGACCCATTTAACCCTTCCACCCAGTCAACACTCCCCCTCCCCACCCCCCAGCAACCCTAGTTTGTTCTCTGTATTTAAGAGTCTCTTATGGGTTGTCTCCCTCTCTGTTTTTATCTTATTTTTGTTTCCCTTTCCCTATGTTAGTCTATTTTGTTTCTTAAATTCCACACTGAGTGAAATCATATGATATTTATCTTTCTCTGACTGACTTATTTTGCTTAGCATAACACACTCTGGTTCCAGCCATGTTGCTGCAAATGGCAAGATTTCATTCTTTTAGATTGATGAGTAATATTCCATTGTGTATATATATATATCACATCTTCTTTATCTATTCATCAGTCATGGACGTTTGGGCTCTTTCCATTATTTGGCTATCATTGATAGTGCTGCTATAAACATTGGGGTGTGTGTACCCCTTTGAATCAACACTCCTGTATTCTTTGGATAAATACCTAGTAGTGCAATTGCTGAGTCATAGGATAGTTCTATTTTTAATTTTTGAGGAACCTCCATACTGTTTTCCAGAGTGGTTGCACCAGTTTGCATTTCCACTAGCAGTGCAAAAGTGCTACTCTTTCTCTATATCCTCACCAACATCTGTTGTTACCTAAGTTGTTAATTTTAGCCATTCTGACAGGTGTGAGGTGGTAGCTCATTGTGGTTTTGACTTGTATTTCCTTGATGATGAGTGATGTCGAGCATCTTTTCATGTGTCTGTTAGCCATCTGTATGTTTTCTTGGAAAAGTGTCTATTCAGCCACAACCTTATTCCTAAATTATCATTTTGCTGTTCCATTGGTATTGGAAAAATTGTATATTTCTATTTATTTGCCATTGTCAGATATTCATGTGACAGCTAATTATGTACCTAATATATGCCAAACACTTTGATAGTCATTGGTAATACAAATTTAAATGAGATGTTTTCTTTTCTCTTTATGTGTTCACATTTTAGTCAATAACTCAGTTGCAGTAGAATTACTTGAGTGCCACTGGATCTTCTATTTTTTTAATGAATAAAGCCAAAAGATTGTCATATATAAAAAACAAAATAAATGTACCAAATATAACTCTCTTTTACATGTGAACTAAAGAACTAAATGCACTTGCCTTCATTGTTTCTGCTGAGCTTCTAAAAGTCAATGGTATTTTAGCTGGAATATATATTTTGAAATAAGTTAAATTTCTGTATTTCTAATTATTTATAAACATATTAAACATGATAATCATTTAAAGACATTTTGAAACTGCAAATTACAATGCAGATGATTTTTTTTACAAGCTTAAAGCTTCCTTGGCAATGTATAAATTGTAAGCCAATTATTTTATAAGCTAATTATTTAAAATTCCCTGCTCTATACAGTGTATTCTCCTACTTAATCTTCCATTTCCTCTGTAGTAATCACTCAGTGAATAAAATATTCTTTTATGCCTATAATTTTCTCAGACATATGAACTTCTTTGGTAAGGTTTAACACTAGCTTTTAAACAGGAGATTTTAGTGTTCAGACCTTTAGATGTTACTCATCAAGAATATTTGAATATAAGTACTCAGCTCCCATGATTCCTGTCTTTCAAAACATTAAGTACAAATTCGTCTTTAAGAAGTGTGCAGATGACACAATATGCTGAGCAACATGTAAGCATTTCAATGCAAGATTTGAAAATCTTGAAATCACTCTGAAACTTCTGGAGACCTTATAACTCAAGCACAGAGAGCCTCCATTCTGAAAGGTAATACATCTTTTTAAACACCCAGTTTTTCTGTTCTCATCTTCCAAGGCTTCATTTCATACAAAAAAGAAATGTTAGTCGACATTATAAACAGATGCTGGAAAGCACTCATCCAACTCATGAAAAATTCAGCATAAGGTTTAAGCAAAACATAGCAAAATCACTTATTAGGAAAAATGCATAGTCTGATAGATGACCATGATTATCAGGTAAATTATTCATTTTTCTTCACAAAGCAATCAACCCCTGAAGACTCACTCATTCTTCACAGGTTGTCAGGAAATACAGGATGAAAAGTGAGGATGTGGCATGAGTTAGCATTGCCATGTACATTGCAGAGAAATGCTAGAGTACCCCAACACTAGCAGAGTGCGTTAAGAAGTCCAAATGAAGTCTGGGATCACAAATTTGCGAAGGATCCACTGTCAAATTAGCATGTCAGTGCTACAGGGACAGACTAGCTAAAATCTAGGTGCATTAGGGATGTAAACAAAAATTCATGACAATTCTATTTTCAAAATTCTCAGTAACAAAAATAATTATAAACCTGAAGCAGCACTGAGTGGGTTGCATGTTTAAATATTTATGTTAGAAACTACTTTGAAATAATCATTATTCCATCTATTAGATGACACTAGACATTACTTTATGCTCTGTAAACATTAGAAAATTCTAAATGTTACCTGCAAATTAGGTGGTGCAACATTTAACTTGCTAAGTAAGGATACTGATTTCAGTGTGTGCTTTGTGGAAATTGAAAAAACTACCTTATAGTTATATCTAGTACAGTTGTTCAAGAGAAAATATTTTCCTTTTGAGCCAATTGCATACTTTTAAAATTCAGACCAATCAATATTTATGGCCTCTGTTGTCCAGTTGTATATGAAGTTCATTTTGAGGATAAATTGTAGTCAGAATCCTTCTGCTCTCCCATGTCTGCAAATAGTCATGGAAGATATAATAAGATGTCACTCATTTTAACCCAAAACCCAAGGTCTTGCCTTCTGGCTAGGAAGTAATTTTTTCACAGCTCATCATCCATGATTCAAACCTATTTTCTTTCAGGGTTTACCTGTACCACAGAGTTGTTATGTGGTTTATTGTTAGGATACTGAAAAATACTAGCTTATTCTTCAACATAGGGCTCAACTCTTACCACGTATTTGGAATTGGGTCATATTCAGAAATAAAGATATATCCCCCTCATACATAATCCATTTTCTGGTAGCTTTTACTACTGCAGAGATCCAAGAAGAGATCCAGCAGGCAATATGTGTTTATATTAAAAGCAAATTTGGAAATCTAGTCCCATCTCAATAAAAGGTAACTCCTTTGAGGGAACTGTGGAGTAATGACTGGTCAAGTTTTACCAAAGATTAAATAGCAAGCCACCACAAAGTAATATTCAGTGTCAAGGAAGTTGAACTTCTAGTTCAGTTTGTTCCCCCCAGTGAAATCCTAGAGGCAGTCAAACTGGCAAGTCTAAATCTGGCCCAGAGTTATGGAATCAAAGGAGCATGAGCCAGGGGCGTTAGGAGTGAGCCTGGTCTGTCTTCCCACCTTGATATTTGATTTCAGTAAAAACTCCAGGTGAAAATTTGATCTAGAGTAAGTTCACTATAAAGAATCCACTTATAAATGAGCGCTGATAATCACAAAGACAAAAAAAACAATGTTATACTGCAAGATTTGGACTGAAATTTCTCTTTCTGCTTATCTTTTACTTCCTGCTTTGTACTCATTAAGGACACAGTAAATGGCCTTTTCTTCTCAATGGTTATTTTGCATGTAGTTGGCCTTTTAAAAGTTTTAGACTCTTTTAAAATGATGTGTGTGAGGTGTACATTTATTTACACTCTTTGCATTTAAAAGTGTCCAAAACTAGACGTATATTAACATTTAAGAATTGAACAGTGAGTTCAGGGAAGCCTGAAGTCAGCAGAGAAAGAGCTTTTGGAGGTTGCAAAACAAGGCGGGGATTAGCAAGAGGTCATGCACCCCAGACTTGTCGCAATGGTCAGTTGTACCAGCACTGAATAATTATGAGGGCATAGTTAGGAAGAAAGTTTTGAGAATGAGTGGGTTAAAGCAGAGGCAAAACCACAAACCAGCCTTTTGTATATTGCTGACACTGGTCCATCCAATGCTTCATAGATGTTTTCTCCATTTTAGCAGCTTCCATTCCATTAATTGATATGTTCCACTTATTCTCTTGGGAAGGTTTCTTTCTCTGGGTTATTTTAGAAACTCTACTAGATGGTATTAGGTTCTATATCACTGAAAGATTTTAGTTTTCTAACTCCTCTTCCTCTTCCCTCCCTTTCTCCTTCTTTCAGCAATTACTGTGACTCAGATACAGGCCATGATCTAGGTGCTGGGGGGCACCTCAGTGTATATAACTCCTGTCTTGAAGTTGCTCATAGACTAACATGTGGATCAGACAAATGATAAAAATATTTTTATTTTTCTCCATATTTACTTAGGGTTTGATCATCTAATTAAGTTCTGAAGAAAAAAATGCGAAGTCACCCGTACACTTAGCCTGCCATAACAAAATGCCTGAGACTGGATGACTTAAACAAAAGAAATTTATTTTCTCACAGTTCTAAAAGCTGGAAGTTCTATATCAGGGTGCCAGAATGGTCAAGTTCCAGTGAGGGCCCTTTTTCTGGCTTGCAGATGAGAGAACTATGTTGTTTCTTCTTGTTATAAGAGCACCAGTTTTATTGCATTAGGGCTCCACGCTTAAGGCCTCATTTAACCTTAGTCACCTCTTTAATGGCCCTGTCTCAGATACAGTTATGTGGGGGTGGTTAGGGCTTTGACATATGAAATTTGGGGGATATATTTCAATTCATAGTGTACCTCAGTGATAATCTTCTTCAGTGATACCTCCTTTCTCCCAGTTTGAACCCACCTAAGATGTCGTCATCCTAGGTCTACTTCTGATCAATTATTTAATATTTAAAAATTTTCCATTCAAAAAACCTTCTGCTCTCTCTTTACTTCCTAGCTCATAGAATCTGATCCGTAATTAATATGGCATTTTGATATATAATTATATATTTTATCTTCCCTATGAGTGCCTCAAGGGCAGTGTCTCACCAAACTTAATGACTTAAAATGAGGATCACCATTTTATTACCTTCCATAGTTTTTGTGGGTCAGGAATTTGAAGGGTGCTTGACTGTATGGTTGTGACTCAAAGTCTCTATATTAGTATGCTCAGACTGCCATAACAAGAAGTTCAAGATCAAGTTGCCCTCAGTGTTGGTTTCTTGTGAGGTCTGTCTTCCTGGCTTGCAGACAGCTGACTTCTCACTGTTCTCACATGGCCTTTCCTCTGTGCAGAGGTGAAAAGAGAGAGATCTCTGGTATCGGTATCTTTTCCTTGTCTTATAAGGATACCAATTCTATTGGATTAGGCCCCACCTTTATGACCTCATTTAAACTTATTTACCTTCTTAAAGGCCCTGTCTCCATATACAGTCACTGTGGCAGTTAGGACTTCAACATGTGAGTTATGTGTGGGTCATAATTCAGTCCATAACAGTCTCTCACATGGTTTAGTCAATCAGTGGATGGAATTGAAACACAGGGGACTGGAGGATCTGGAAGCTGTTTGTGTGTCTTTTGCTCTCTTTCTTTCTGTATACATTCTTAGGATCTATGTGGTCTGTTTTGGGTTTTATTTTAATTCCAATTAGTTTAACATGCAGTGTTAATATTAGTTGCAGGTGTACAATATAGTGATTCAACAATTCCATACATTACCTGTTGCTCATCATAACAAATGCACTCTTTAACTCCTGATACCTTTAGTCCATCCACCCAACCCTCCTCCCTGATAGCTATCACTTTGTTCTGTACAGTTAAGTGTCTGTTTCTTGGTTTGGCTCCCTCTCTCCTTTCCCCCTTTGTTTTGTTTCTTAAGTTCCAAATATGAGTAAAGACATAGGGTATTTGTCTTTTCTGGCTGATTTATTTTGCTTAGCATTGTACTCTGTAGCTCCATCCATGTTGTTGGACATGGCAAGATTGGCAAGATTTCATTCTTGCTTATGGCTGAATATTATTCCATTGTGTATATATATATATATCTAAACCAACTCTTCTTTATCTATTCATCAACTGCTGGACACTTGAGCTGCTTCTGCATGTTTGTTATTATAAATAATGCTACTGTAAACATCAAGTACATGTATCATTTTGAATTAATGTTTTTGTGTTCTTTGGGTAAATACCCAGGAGTGTGAGTACTGGATCATAGAGTAGTTTTGTTTTTAACTTTTTGAGGAACCTTTCTAAGTTCCTCTGTAAGGAACTTTCTAGAAGAGAATTTGAAAACTCTAGAAGGGAATTTGAAAACTCTCTATCCTCTTTTCCAGAGGATGTTAATCAGAGATACTGGCCTGTAGTTCTATTTTTTGTGGCATTTTTATCTGCTTTTGTTATCAGGGTGACATTCCCCCCCTGGAATGAATTTGGAAGTTTTTATTCCTCTTCTGTTTTTTGGAATAGTTTGAACAGAATAGGTATTAATTATTCTTTAAATGTTTGGTAGAATTCACCCGTGCATATGGGCCTGGACTTTTGTTTGTGGGAATCTTTTTGATTATTAATCCAGTTTCTTTGCTGGTAATCATTCTGTTCAAACTTTCTATTTCTTCTTTCTACTTCAGTTTTTGTAAGTTATGTATTTCTAGAAATTTATACATTTCTTCTAGGTTTCCAATTTGTTGGCACATAGTTTTTCATAATCTCCTATAATTGCATTTCATTGGTGTTTGTTATTATTTCTTCTCTCTTGTATGAGATTTAATTTATTTGGGTTCCGTCTCTTTCTTTTCCTTGACAGATCTAGCTAGAGGTTTATCAATTTTATGGACTTTTTCAAAGAACCAGCTCCTGGTTTCATTGGTCAGTTCTATTATTTTTTTAAATTTAATATAATGCTTTTAGTTTCTGTATCATTTATGTCTACTCTAATCTTTATTATTTCCTTCCTTTCTCTGGTTTTAGATTTTGTTTGTTGTTCTTTTTATAGCTCCTTTAGGTTTAAAGTTAGGTTGTTTATTTGAGATTTTCTTTCTTCTTGAAGTAAGCCTGTATTGCTCTAAATTTCCCTCTTAGAACTGCTTTTGCTGCATCCCAAAGATATTGAGCCATTGTCTTTTCATTTTTGTTTGTTTCTATTTAATTTTTAATTTCCTCTTTGATTCTCTGGTTGACTCATTTTTGGCTTAGTAGCATGTTATTTAACCCCCCATGTATTTGTGGGGTTTCCAGAATTTTTCTTGTAGTTGACTTCTAGTTTCATAGTGTTGTGGTCAGAGAAGATGCGTGGTGTGATTTTGATCTTTTTGAATTTATTGAGGCTTGTTTTGTGGCCTAATATGTGATGTGTCATTCCATGTGCACTTGAAAAGAATGTGTATTCTGATGTTTGGGTATGGAATCCTCAGAATACATCTGTTAAGTCCAACTGGTCCAGTGTGTCATTCAAGACAATTGTTTCCATGTTGATATTTCTTTTTAGATGATCTGTCTATTGACATAAGTGGAGTGTTAAAGTCCCTTACTACTATTGTATTATCAATTAGTTCCTTTATGTTTGTTATTAACTATTTTATGTGTTTGTGTGCTTTCATGTTGGGTGCATAAATATTCACAATTGTTATATCTTTTTGTTGGATTATCCCCTCTATTACTGTATACTGTCTTTCTTTGTCTCTTGTACAGTCTGTTTTAAAGTTTATTTTGTCCAATATAAGTATTGCTACTCTGACTTTTTTTGACATTCATTTTCATGATAAATGTTTCTCTATCCCCTTACTTTCAATCTGCTGTTGTCTTTAGGTCTAAAACGAGTCTCTTATAAGCAGCATGTAAATAAATCTTACTTTTTTTTTCCATTCTTTCACCCTTTGTCTTTTAATAGTAGTGTTTAGTTCATTTACATTCAAAGTAATTATTGAAAGATATGGAATTATTGATATTTTATTACCTGTTCTGTGGTTGTTTCTGAAGATTTTGTTTGATTCTTTCTTGTATTTCACCCTTTCATGAGCTTGCTCATTTTCTTCAGTGATATATTTGGATTTCTTTCTCTTTATTCATTGTGAGTTTATTAGGAGTTTTTGATTTGTGGTTACCATTAGGTTTGTGTATAACATCTTCTGCATATAGCAGTCTATATTAAGTTGATAGTCATTTGATTTTGAACCCATCCTTTACTCACCTATTTCCCATGTTTTAGGTATATGTTGTCATCTTTTACATCCTTTTATTTTATGATTTCCTTTACTGATATTTTATAAAAATTTTCATTTCTACCGCTTTTGTGTTTCCTGCCTTTATACCTCCCCTTTGTTCTTTCCATTCAAAGAGTGCCCTTTAATTTCTTACAGAACTGGTTTAGTGGTCATGAACTCCTCTAGTTTTTGTTTGGGAAACTCTTTAACTCTCTTTCTGTTCTGAATGATAGCCTTGCTGGCTAGAATACTCTTGGCTGCAGATTTTTACTATTCAGCACTTTCAATATATTGTGCCATTCACTTATGGCTTGGAAAGTTTCTGCTGAAAAATCTCCTGATAGCTTTATGTGGCTCCCCTCATATGTAACTGTCTTTTTCTGTTTGTATTTTGTTTTGGTTCTGCTGTTATTTTAGAAAAAAATATATCTTTATTTGAGAGAGAGAGAGAGAGAGAGAGATGGAGTATTAAGCAGGCTTCACATGGCATGGAATTCAACATGGGGCTCCATCCCAAGACTCTGCGATCGTGACCTGAGCTGAAATCAAGAATTAGCTCAACTGACTGAGCCACCCAGGTGCCCCTGTTTTCCTGCTTTTAATAATTTTTCTTTATCATTATATTTTGCCATTTTAATTAAAATATGGCTGGGTGTGGATATGCGTTTGTTGATTTTGTTAGGGGTTCTGTGTGCCTCTTGGATTTGGTATCTGTTCTCTTCTCCAGAATAGGGACCTTTTCAGCTCTTATCTCTTCCAGTAAATTCTCTGTTCCCTTTTCACTCACTTCTTGGACTCCTATGTGAGTGTTACTACATTTGGTGGAGTCATTTAGTTCCTTAAGTCTATTTTTATTTTGCATAACTTTTCTCTCTCTCTTTTGTTCATGTTAATTACTTTCCATTACTCTGTCTTCTAGGCCACCAATTTGTTCCTCTGCTTCTTCCAGCCTGCTGTCATTCCATCAATCATGTTTCTCATTTTATTTATTGAGCCCTTTATCTCTGATATAGTCTCTATATAATGGTCTCACTGATGTCTTCCACTCTTTTCTCAAATACAGTATCCTTATGATTACTTTAAATTCTCTATCAGGCATGTTACTTATATCTATTCCACTTAGATCCCTGGCTGTGGCCTTGCCTTCTTCTTTCAGGACAAATTCCTCTGTCTTCTCCTTTTATCTAAGTATCTGTGCTTGCTTTTGAGTTAGGAAAGTTATCTACAACTCCTGTTTTTAAGTGTAATGTCCCTATGAAGAAGGGGTCCTGTAGTGTCCAGTAGTGTAGTGCCCCCTGCTCCCCAGGGCCTATTGCTTCAGGGACTTTCCTCAATATGTGCTATGTGTGCTCTGCTGTTTGTTCTAGCTGCTTTATCCCTCAGGCCAGTTGTCTATAGTGTTCTCTTTGCCTGTTTTGGACACTGGTCCTTGGCCTGAATGTGGTGAGTTTTAACTAGGTATGGCTTTGGTCTGCTTGTGAAATGAGACCTGTCACCCCTGCTGCTACAACCAAGGCCCTGAAAAACTCTTGGGTTGGGAGACATTGTATGGGCTGGGGTTTGGGCTGGTCTTCTGTGGGAAGGGCCCACTACATTGGAACTGAGACAAGTATTGCTGAGAGGAGCATTTCCATTGGAGATTAATGGGGACAGGGCTTGGTGCTATGCTGGTTCCTGCAAGTGGCCCTGTGATTATGCTGAGGGGTGGGGGGGAGGAAATAGCACCTTCCAGTTCCTTTGTTCCTGGAGGAGTCTTTGTGAATGCTGCCTCTCTAGGACACACTCTAAGATGAGCAAATAACCTCTCCACTGTGCTCCCCAGGTATTCTTCAGATTGCTGTTTCTCTAGTATATGTCTGTGGGCTCTTTGCCCTGCCTTTTCTCCAGGAGCAGCCCATATGCTTTTGGGCTGTCCTTGAGCCAAGCCCGCTAACCTTAGAACTCCAGGATTTAAGTCCCACTGGTTGCAAGAACTCATGAAATTCAGCCCTTCTCACTTTCCAAGTCAATTGCTATGGGGATTCATTTTCCCTGTGTACTTCCCTGCAACCATGGTCCTTCTGTACTGTGGCAGCCACAATCTGTTTCTCTTCCAAACCAGTTTTCCACATTTCCTCCCATCTTTGATACGGCCTTTTCTCTGCCTTTAGTTGTAGAGTTTGTTCAGCAATGCTTTAGGTCAATTTCTGGGATATTTAGAATGACTCGATAGTTATCTAGTTGTATGTATGGGGAGTCTAAAGTACCCTTACTCTGCTGCCATCTTCCTTTCCATGTGAATTTTGGGTTCAGCACAGAAATCTTAAGAGTTGTTGGACTGCTTGCATGGCATCTGGCTTCCCACAAAGCAAGATAGCAAGGCAGAAGAACATAGCATTGTTACAGTCCAGCTTGAAAATCACATTATATTACTTCTGACATCCTATATTTGTTGAGGCAAAAGGTCATCCAGATTCAAGAGGAGGAGACATAGACTCTGTCTTTCAATAGGAGGAATATCAAAATTACATAGTAAAAGAGCATGAAGGTTAGAAGGTATTATGACTGATATTTTTGGAAAATCTGACTTACCATAGGCAGGAATCATGTTTCTACAAGCTTTATATGACTCAAGCTTTACACAGTACTCAATATGAGAAGATGTTCAGTGAGTTATTTTTGTGTCATTCTTGCATAGGGGCAATACTCATCTTCTCTGTATCATTTCAAATTTAGTATATGTGCTGCTGAAGCATGTACCCAGTAAGTAGTTTAAAAAAAAAAGTTTTATTGCTCTCAGTTCATGTACATGTGCTTTTCTGTTTGAACCTTATGGGGTCAGCCTTTTTAAATTTTAACTCATTGTTTATCATTGTAATTGAAAAGATAGGTTAAACTTAGATACAATAAACAATAGCAGGACTCATAAAGAACATCTAAACATATTTCTGTGACAAGTGTATTAATTCCAAAATGAACCTAGGATGCCATTTTACTTGAGACTGGCTAATTGGCAATGGTATGCTTTTTCACATTTGATCTCTGTTAGGACCTGTCTATTTTAAATAGACATACAAAACACATGCATATATGTGAGAGGGAGAAGGGAGAGAGAGAGAGAGAGAGATTATAAGGATTTGGTTGACATGATTATGAGGGCTGGCAAGTTGAAAATTTGGAAGGTTGGACAGCAGAGTACAGACCCAGGGAAGAGTGTCTCTCATTTGATGCTGCAAATTGAGTCCAAAGGTAGTATGATGACAGATTTCCCTTTTCTTCAGGCTAGGTCATTATTTTTCTTAATTCCTTCAACTGATTAGATGGGCCCCACCCACATTATTGAAGGTAATTTGCTTTTTCAAAATGTACTTATTTAAATATTAATCTCCTCTAAAAAATACCTTTATAGCAACATCCAGTGTGGTTGACCAAGTGTTGGAGCTCTGTGGCCCAGCCAACTTGACATGTAAAATTAACCATAACAGACACTAATGATAGGGTTGGTCATTGTTTTCACTAAGAACGTTAAAAACCTTAGCACCAGCATCACCAGCATCACAAGATTTTTACTTGTGAAATTCTCTCAAGTAGCTGAAGTCTGTTTTCGATAATTTTCCCCTCATTGAATTCACTCTGTATGTTTGTGTGGAATTCTCAAGGAGATATGATGTGAAAAGGTAGGCTAACTGCTAATAATAATAATAATAATAATAATAATCAACAAACCCAACATTTTAGTGTGTTAACATAATGAGAATTTATTTGTTCTTCTCTATTTTTACCTGAGTTTTATCTGAGAAATTATTACTGAAGAAAAGCACTTTGTTAAAAAGCAGTAAAATTTAACAAACATTTCCTGAATCCCTGTTGTATGTTATGTGCTAGGTAAGGTATTGCATTCTGTATTTGAATATTATTTATCAAAAAAATTGCATATAGTAGAATGTTATATGAAGCTATTTTTTAGTGTTTTTAAGCTGTTAAAATAATTTTATTGAAATATAACTGATATTTTAAAAACCTTACATATTTAATTTGGCAACCTGTAAAAACAGAGAACAAACTAATGGTTGCCAAAATTTATTATTTATACAAAAGCTTAATATCCTTGATCCAGACTCTTTATAGCTATATTTCTGCCCTTATTTATGTTTTCAGCATCCTTTCTACTCATCTGGTTAAGTGAGAAAAAGAAAGAGTGAGGAGCAGCCCTATCTAGTTGTAAGGGAGAAATGCAGTCTAACAGAGTCTCAAGGAATCAGAGGAAATCATAGAACTTGATGAGAAATCATAAGCTTAAACATAGGCCATCATCTAGGGGGTTGAGAACTTTGGGGAATGCCCTCCATCCAGCAGTGAAAAATTAACTTAGGAGTAGCAACAGAACAGGAACCCCAACTAGAGTTATCTGCATTGTTTTCAGAGTACCCTGTTTTTTGATTAGGATGTGACATAAGATTTTCTACTTTCTGTTCTATAAATATACCATAGTACCTCCATTTTAACTATGTATTTTAGTTTAAATAGTTAGGAAGAGAGAAGATTCTGTAAAATTTCTCTTTGCTGGAAAACAAAGATTAAAAACAAGACTCGAGGCTTTAGATCAGTCACTGTTTCCATCTGGTGAATGTTCTCTTTGATGGCCTCATTTAGAACTTCAAGAGGTTTTATTCAAATTTAAAATTCTCATTACAGTCCTTGCCAAAGCATCTTAAATGCAAAGCAATGTTAACTTTAAAAATTTAGAAATTGCTGAAGGAGACATACCATTTAGAGCCAATAACTAAAAACTGTGAGATAAAATGGGTCAGAGAAAAACATTCTAGCACATTCTATAAGGCGGCTGTTCTCAGAAAATAAAAGTAACAAGATCTTCATTATGGTTTAAAGGTTCTTTTTAATAGATCTATATTCATTTTTTTGGTAGCCTGTAAGTCCCATCCCAATTTACAGGGAGATGTGAATTGTTATAGCAGATAGAGATTTCTCCTAACATTTGTCACTTTCTTCACCTTTGGAATGAATCCCAAATGGATTTAGTTTTATAAGTTACATGGTTTTTCTGTTCTTCAAGGAATATTGATCTCCTTCAAATCTATTTCTTTCTCTTCTAGAATAGTGGACATTTCCGTTTTTGTAGTATGTTCTATTTTTAGTGGTCCTTTTGTAGTGGGCCAAAAAAAGTATATTCATTTTTACCCCAGAGTCCTAAATTTTATCATTAAATTAGCCTTGGCTTACTATAGAGCCCCTCAGTGGCTACCAATTTTAAGCTTTCTCCATAACAACATCTTATTTTTACTGGGTTTTAGAGATGTCTTGGCAACTTAGCTATTTTATCTATGAAGTTCTTTTGTATATTTTATATAGACTCCCACAACACATATACAGTCATTCTAACTTTTAATGTACACTAAATTCTCATAGACATAATTTTTCTTGCATGTTTTCCTACTTGAATTTTAAAAAGATGTTTATTTATTTTGAGAGAGACAAAGCATGAGTGTGAGTGGAGGAGGGGCAGAGAGCAAGAGAGAATCCCTCACATGCTCTGCACTGTCAGCACAGAGCCCAATATGGGGGTGGATCCCATGAACCATGAGATCATGACCTGAGCCAAAAGCAAGAGTTGGCCACTTAACTGAGTCAGCCACCCAGGTACCCCTTCCTACTTGAATTTTTAATTTTTACTACCTTCTCTATAGCAAAAAATATATATATTTAATATTTCATTAAATATTTTATATTTTATTTAATATTTCTTTGAATAAAATAGCTAGGAGAAAATATGCAGCAGGAAGGTATGCAGAGCAATCATAGTGGTAGATTGGCAATTTCTTTGTAATTATTTTTATCATAACTCTTACAGTAATAGCACACAATGACTTCAACAGAAGATTTGTGTATTTAAGTTTTCTTGGGAATGTCAAACACAATATGCTAGAGGTGCAAGGCATATTACTGAACATTCATAATATCAACAAATTGGAAATAACCCAATTTAAAGATTTTTTTAATTAATAATTTATTTGCTATATAAATGAAGGGTAAAATAGAGAGAAAATAGTCCCCATTTGCTATGGAAATGGAAGAAAGGGAGACCACTGTTTAGAGAGTACTCTCTTTAGGTCTGGCTCTTTCATAGAAATTATCTCAGTGATTCTGATAACAATATCCGAATTATTATATGTGTATGTAACTGTTGCCATATAAATGAAAAAATGAAGACTCCAGTCAAGTAATAAACTGAAGGTTATATTGCTAATAAAAAACATGTGGGGGTTTGAATCAGTTCAATGTGACCCCAACTCTGGATAGTTATGACACAATGACCATAGGGCCTGGAGAAGACAAAGAGATATATGTAACCCATAGATGGCTTTGAGCACATGAGTAAATCATTTGTAAAAAGAATATTCAGCTGTCTTCAAATCTACCTTTTCTAGCATTTGATAAAAACAGAAAATTTTACTTAATTGCTTTTAATTTGGATCATGTGGAAAGTGATGGTAAAGACTATGAATTTGAAACTCACCAGACATTTTTAAAGATGACTTCATGGATGATTAAATTAAAATGGTTGAAGGATCATTAAACACACAGGATTGATTACTAAAGCAGCTAGCCGAATTGTTTTCTTTGGCTCTCTTTGAGAATGAGGGAAAATGAATGATCATCTTTTCCAAGTTAAGTAGATGAGAGAGAGAATTCATTTTCCACAGGTTCTTCAACACACAGCTCCTCTGAGAAATCTACCTTAATGAATTACCTTAACAATTGAATCTTCTATCCTGTGCTTCCTCAAACACTTAATGTACCATAATGCTTTGTATAGTAATTTTTATCTGGTCACTGTAAGTTCTGTAAATGTGTTTAGAGTATTGTGTATAGTATTGTTCAGTGAACTGCTTAATAAACTTCTTCAGGACAGTGATCAGCTCTTTAAAGTTTTTGTATTGAGGTGCATGTTAAGAAGGGATAATGAGAGATAAGGACAAGGAGGCCAACATTTTAGTAAAAAAAGAGGAGTAAAAAAGACTGAGAAGTAGGAGACTTAGGAAATAAGAGGAAAGCCAATAAAGAATACTATCATTAGTCAAGAGAAGGTGACTTTAGAATAAGAAAAAAATGAAACACCACAGAGAGGCTGATCAGGATGGGATTGACAGGTAGCTACTGGTTTTCAGAGAGGTGGTTGATGGCATTTTATTAGATTAATGAGAGAATAAGGCAGACTGTAGAAGATTGATGAATGAATTGGAGATAAAAAAAGTGGAGGCAGATAGGCCTTCTGTTTTATGTTTCTAAGGAGCTTGATCATAAAGGAGTAGAAAAATATAGTAGAGTGGTGGTTTGAAGAGAAATAAAAACTGCAGAAAGGTAGTTTTAAGATAAAAGTACTTGAGCATGTTTAGAGATCAAGAGGAACATTATAGGAATAGATTGAAGATTAGTAAGAAAGAAGGTTTGGGGGTGCTCAGTCGGTTAAGCATCTGACTTCTGCTCAGGTCATGATCTCATGGCTCATGGGTTTCAGCCCCATGTCTGGCTCTGTGCTGGCAGCTCAGCCTGGAGCCTGCTTCAAGCTGTGTCACCCTCTCTCTTTGCCTCTCCCTCCCTCTCGTCCTCCCTCTCTCTCTCTCTTTCTATCTAGCAAAACAAAAACAAAAACAAAAACATGAAAAATAATTAAAAAAGAAAAAAGGTTTGGTTAGTGCTAATCTTGTGTGATCTGGCACTAGACCACTAGGGTTTGAACTTGGGGAATCCACAGTTTTGTCACTTATTAAATGGAGATAATTAAGCATTATGGTGAAGATTAAATGTTACAGTTAATTTAAAGTGCTTATCCTAGTGACTGGTGCAGGTGTACATTCCATAGATGACGGCTATTATTGTTGCTGTTGTTAGAAAGCTCCTAAATAAAAATCATAGATGGAGATGTTGGTGTGCAAAAGAATAGAACTATTTTTTTTTTCTTGCTGAGGGAGATTAAGACTGATGATGTTATAGATTACACAGGAAGTAAGGTGAAGCTTAAGGAGAAAATATCAGGTGGACTTCTTTTGTTTTTGTTTTTTTACAAAGAAAGGAGTTTATCCATTAAGAATGAAGGATTGATCATATTAGATTCAGTTTGAAAGAACTTTATTCCATTGACAAAGAAAATAATGAGAAATTGTTGAATACAGTGGTGTGTAGAAAACATCAAGGACTCTATTGAAGATAAAAATTACAAATTTTATTGTAGCTGATTTCTACTGTTACAGTGAATGTTCTCCAGCAATGTGCAATAGTTCAAAGGAAAAAAATAAAAAATATTGTAGTTTTCTAGAGTTTAGAGAAGTTGATATGGTGAAAGCTGGGAAGGCCATAGGATTTGTGAATACTTGTAATAAAAGAGTTAAAATGGGTTTAGATAGGGAATGGGTCCTAGATAGGGAAGGGAATGAATCAGGAAAGGAAAACAGAGTCAACATTAAGTAATGTGAGGTTAGAACAGGATTAGTAGGTCCAGCTCTATGAGGAGAAAGTTTAAATCAACAAAGAGAATTTCAATAATTCAAAATTTCAGTGGTGTAGATATTGAGGGTAATAATGAGATCCAGGTATTGCTCACATTTAGTAAAGGTAAATGGTAAATTCTACAGAAGTAGATGCATCTTCTGCAGGTGGAACACAGAACATACTGAGAATTAGGCCTCAGACTTAGTTATAAGGGAAGTAGAACAAGTCATGTAGGCAAGACTCTACAGCTCTGCTTTATCAAGGTCAGGGCTCTAATTGGAAAGGTATGGAATTCTGAGATTTGGGATAGGGACATTTGGGTCAACACAGTTGAAAACCTTGAATCTTCACATCCTTTTAACTGTCTGAACCTACAGAAGTTGTCTACTCTTCCCTTCTGAAGACCAGCACTCTAACTCTTCTTGAAGATAATATAGACAACAAATGTTCTTCTTCATCTCTCCTTTTTTCAAGTATCAACATAACCCAACTATGGTAATGGTCAGTTTACTATGTAAGAGAAGAGACCTAGCCAACATGAACCAGCAGGAATCTGGAAAGTATGTTTGAAACTGGATTCTGGGGATAACTGAATCAAGGAAGAATAGAACATTAAGTTAGATAAGGGAGTACTCTCTCTTAATAAGGAATACTCTCTTCTGATATAGAATTTAACAATGTAAAAGAACCCAGGAAGTGCTACTAAAATGGAATTAAGTTGGCTCTTGGAAGCTTGGCCCATACTAAGTGATATAGAAATGCCAGAGTTGCCATGGCAAACGGTAGAAGAAGAAATCAAAAGACATAGAGAAGTGAGCATGCTAGACATACATACTTTGTGAATACACAGGGTACCCCCAATTTCAAAGTAATAAAAAGTATTCTTGTGAAAGGAACTAGTATTACTGAGTTTCTCAGTGATAGCTGCCTTCTGTAGATTACAAGCAATGATAGGAGATGGTATTCTAGAACTGGGCTCCCTAATAGCAATGGAAATTTTAGGAATCTGAAATAATAGAAACCATGTCATAAAACTTAACCATCTTAAACTATCTGATGTGAAATGATGAGTGGCAATATCCGAGGGGTGTGTGTGTGTGTGTGTGTGTGTGTGTGTACACATACCGACTCACAGAGAATTGACTCACAGGGATTTATAGAAATAGTTAAGAGGTTATGACATCCCTAGATATGGGATTTAAACCCTACAAAAATTCACTGGCCCATTGTATCAATGAAATTTTTATCTAGAGAGTGGTCTGGGGCCTGCTGGGCCATCCCCTCCAAAGTATAGGATGAATTATTATATCTCGTAATTCTCAAAACTTGAGCATAATGCTCTGACCCACTCACAAGTGACTGAAAGCTTTTAGTTTTGGATGAAGCTCAAAGCAAGTCCAGGGTGGAACCAACACATATTCTGGGTATATATTTGCATTTGTTGCACTGAGCCTCAGCCAGTATCACTCATGAGCTGACAGAATGTGTGATCCACTGACATGATATCGTATATAAAATCACAATGGACTAAGTGACTCACTTTACAACAAAGGAAGTGCTACCTAGAAGCCACTGGCCTTATAGAACAGTGGGACAGCATATTAAAGTTGCAGCTGAGGCACCTGATTGAACACTATGCACTCAAAGGCAACTATCATTTTATGGATGTAGAATTCCAGAAACCGAGATGTGAAAATAGGAGTGGACCAATTTATCATTATTCCTAGTAACCCACTTGGGGAATTTGTGCTTTTCAACCCCAAATTTTAGGTTCTGAGAAACTAGAGTTCTTATTTCCCATAGATGGGATATACTTACCAGGAGACATAGCATGAATCCTATTAAATTTTAAGCTTTTAGATGTTCTGTGTTCACTTCAAGTACCTTGTGGCAAGAGAACAGTAAACAACAAAGGAATTTACTGTGTTGACAAAGATAATTAGCCCTGATGATTATGGGTGAGGAAAGTCTACTGTTATATAATGGATGCAAGAAAAATGCATTTGGCTCCGAGGTGTCCCTTGAGGGCATTTTGTGGTATACGGGCGAGTTTGGATGGTGAGTAGACCAGTGGAGCAATTATGATCTGAGAATGGTATGGTTACCTGCAACTCAGAATCTTCAGGGATAAAACTCTGGATCACCCCAATTAGAGGTACTAGATGAGGATGAAGGGAATCTAGAGTGGCTTATGGAAGCTTATGGAAGAGGGACAATCATGCATATTGATAATGCTATAAGATCAGAAGCAGTGGTGGGGTTATATATAACTTTCTTCTTAGAAGTTTTATCAAGAAAAGAATACATTCGAGTTGTTCTTAAGTGAGGCAAACTTATTATACAAAGTAATTGGATCCAAATTATGTTAAGGATGTACTGTAGTGGGTATTCTGGTATAATATCCAGGTTTCTCCTTTCATGATCTAGGCACTAATTTTCCCAACTGTCAGGTATATTGGCTGCTTTGGGCTCACAGTCCCTCTCTGACAATTGTCATTAACCAAAGGGACTTGACTTGCAAAAGATCATACCCCCTTCTTGAGAGCACCCCCAGAAGGTCCTTGTGGGAATTCAAGGACTTGGTCCTTTTGTCTAAATTGTAGGCACATGTGAAAAGTCATCCCAGCTCTAGAACTTTCTGTGTGATCTTCTGGGTCCCTTATTGTCATTATAACAGTTTACATTTTCTTTCTGCCCAGTTCTTTTTTCCTTCACTTCCTTAGAAATCTTGTTACTAAGAGCACACTTCAAGAAAATATCTACATGGGGCACTTGGGTAGCTCAGTCAGTTAAGCGTCTGACTTCTGCTCAGGTAATGATCTCATGATTTATGAGTTCAAGCCCTGTGTTAGGCTCTGTGCTGAAGGCTCAGAGCCTGGAGCCTGCTTCAGATTCTGTCTCCCTCTTTCTCTGTCCCTCCCTGCTCTCTCTCTCTCTCTCTTTCAAGAATAAGAACTAAAAAAAAAAAGAAAATATCTACATGTAAAATCCTGTTTCAGAGTCTGCTCCCCAGGGAACTCAAACCAAAACAATAGATGGTTTGGAAAAGGTGAGTACACATGCTCTTATGAGACTACACTAGAGGCTTAGAATGGCCTTCTTGTTTATCTTGCATCTCTCCACTTCTCTAAGTTTAAAATACAGTTCTCAGTATAACTTTTTTTCTGGACTATTGTATAAAATATAAGTGTAAAGTTAAGATATAGAGAAAATAATATTAAAATAGATTTATTTCATACAGAAATTTGACTTAATTAAGTATTGGATTATTTACAAGGAAAGTTAGGCAGAGAGATGCTTAATAAGTAAACTTCCTTTCATTTAGCACAAGTCCAGGCAGATAGTGGATACTCTATAAATGTTTTTTGCATGAATGGGTAAATGAGGTTTTTGGTAGAATATTCTAATTCTTATACTGCTATTAATATCCAAGTTAGGTATGATACTTAGATAGGCTATAGCTTTCCAGAAAATTCCCCATCTTTAGTTGTATGACTGGAGCAAGTTGCCTGACTTCTTTGAAATTTCATTTCATTGTCATTATAGTGCCTGCCTTCATATAGTTTCCAGCTGAACTCAGCCTTGAGGATACATTTATCATTTTTACTTTTCATATTTCTTTTATGATATGATGACAAATGGAATCATCAACATGAGGAAACATCATTATTTGCTTTTAAGGGTACCTGTCTCTTTTAGTATTGTTTTTTATTTTATTTTATTTATTTATTTATTTTTACAAATAGTTTATTGTCAAATTAGTTTCCACATAACACTCAGTGCTCATCCCCACAAGTGTCCTCCTCCATGCCCATCCCTCCCCCCCNATCGCTGCTTCCTTCTCTGGGTCAGGCTGGCGCGCATGGGCGGGGTCTTGCCTGCCGGGTGCGCGGAGCCCGAGCCCGCTGGAGTGAGGAAAACCAGGTCCCTCTATGGCTCGTCACCCGAAACACAAACTCACAGGCAAATTTCCCAGTTTTTAGTTCTTTGCCTTCCCTCTGGAGTTCCAGCCAGCCAGGAGCGCGGATGCCCGGTGTCCGCGTGGCTCTTTCAGGGGCCCCAGCCGCCCGGGAGCTACAATGGCGGCAGGCGCGCGGCTACTCTGAAGTCCAGCCGCCAGGAGCCAGCACAAAGAAGCAGTCTGTGCGCTCAGCCCTCCCGGGACCAGTTGGCGCGAGGGGACCTGGTGTGCAGGTATTTGGCAAGTACAGTCTTTCTCTGCATCAAGCAGAGGTTTTTCTGTTTCGGACTCTCTCCTTTTACCTTCTCACACCCCGTAGAGGGTAGAGGGGAATCGCCTCCCACCCTGGAGTCTCCGATCCCCGCCCGATTTTATCTTCCCCAGTTCGCACTCACATTAGAAGCCTCTCTCAGTGGATTCTTTGTCCTTTTTCTCCCAATCTCTCAGGTTTTGTAAGGTTTCCAATGGCTTCAGATCTTTTCTGTGTGATGTATGTGCGCGAGTGCAAGTACGGAGCTCCTTACTTCTCCGCCATCTTGCCCCCTCTCCTCTTTTAGTATTGTTTTTATTCTTGTTTTCTTATAATGCAATTTATATTAAGTAGGCTTTTATTCAAATAATAAATATATGGGTTCTCACAGAGTTCATGCTTGTATAAAATCGTAAATTGGAAATGATTTCAAACATATATTCAGTTAGAAAATAGGGGCGCCTGGGTGGCTCAGTCAGTTAAGCGTCCAGCTTCAGCTTAAGTTATGATCTCACGGTTTGTGGATTTGAACCTGCGTCAGGCTCTGTGCTGACAGCTTAGAGCCTGGATACTGCTTCGGATTCTTTGTCCCCTCTCTGTCTGCCTCTCCCCTGCTCACTCTCTGTATCTCTCTCTCTCTCTCTCTCTCAAACATAAATACACATTTAAAAATTTTAAAAAATAGTTAAATTGTGAACCATTAGTTTTTATAGGTTTCCAATTTTTCTTTATCTTCTTTAAGGCTACATTTGTAATTAAGCCTTCAATATGGCAATAATCAACAAAAACAATGGATATAATCAATTGTGACTCTAGATCAAAAGATACATTTCCAAAACCTTTTATATGTATAGCTGGGGAAAAAAAGTATATTTTTATTCACTAAAAATAAAGTTTCTTTTAGAAAAGGAACTATCTTTACTTAGAAAAATAAAGATAAGTCTTTGATAACTAGAGATTGGAAAGATAGGTACTAGGGAAATGGGACTGAAGGAGTTTTAAAAAAAAATCCTAGGCAAAATTATTAAAATATATTATATT